>NC_137021.1:26276926-26386926 GCF_032717465.1 Coenobita brevimanus | reverse complement strand
AGACAACTAGACAAAATTCAGAATAAAGCAGTTAAAATCATTAACAACCCTGTCATTACATATAGACTACCTCCCCTGCAAGTAAGAAGGAATGTTGCCTCCCTTGCATTATTTTACAGACATTTTTTTGGCAAATGCTCAGACGAAGTTGCGTCCATGGTGCCACCTCTCCATGCCTTCCCTCGTGCTACAAGGGCATCTGGTAGCGCTCATGAATGGAATGTCACTGAGCCATATTGCAGAACTTCTGCCTATCAGAATTCTTTCATTCCCCGAACTGCATCTCTCTGGGGCTCGCTTCCCCAGAGTTGTTTTCCTCCAAATTTCAACCCACAATTGTTCGTCTAACTGTTACAGATATTTTATGAACAGAGGACACCAGTAATCTGGTGTATGTTTTTTTTTTTTTTTTTTTACTCATTTGTTTTTCCTTCCTCCGTTCTGTTATATATATATATATATATATATATATATATATATATATATATATATGTAAGGAGTAGACTGTAGCACCAGTCGAGCAGGGCAGTACTTCCAAGGTGGATAGAAAGCTGATGACAGGGAGTGCTGGAGCTCCCGTTTCATCAGCCCTCAGGACTAGTTCCTGACCATCCCCCGTTGCTGAACTTTTTCAGTGTCTCAGTTACACAGAGAGTAGGCCAGCATGCTCTCCAGTACAAATTTCTCTAACTATCTACACCAAACTACATGCACAGTACACACTACACTTCCTTTTCCAAAAATCAAAAATCATGGCGTCACAACACACAGCCTCGGAGTCCCCAGGGGGGGGGACCATAAATGCCCCCACCATCCTCCCCTCTCCCGATGACGACTCGAGGTGCCTGGAACCACTGTCTGACCCTCTTCTTCTTCATTTCTGCAACATTCGCGGCCTTTCCTCTAACTTTCGCTCTGTTGAGCACCACCTCTCCTCCTCTAAACCTCACCTCCTTTTTCTAACGGAGACTCAGCTGTCTGAGGCAACTGACAGCAAACCCTTTTCTGTATCCTCCTACTTTCTCTATACTCATTTCAAAGCCAAAGGTGGCTGTTGTGTATATATACGCAACGTCTTATCTTGCTTTCGTGTTCTTGAACTCGATTCTTCTGAATTCTCTACACTCTGGCTTCGGTTTTCCTGTCATTCTTTGACTAAATATGTCTGTGCTGTTTACTTATCCCCTAATTCCACTGACTATCAAAAATTCTTTGACTATCTTACTTCTACAATGGAACACATTCTATCCATTTCTCCTTTCTCTGAAATCTCCATTCTAGGAGATTTCAATGTTTACCACCACCTTTGGCTCTCCTCTCCTTTCACGGATCCACCTGGTGAACAAGCCTACATCTTTTCTATCCTTAATGACCTAGAGCAGCTTGTACAGCACCCTACCCGTATCCCTGACCGCCTTGGAGAGAGCTCCAACATACTTGACCTCTTCCTCACAACTAATCCTTCTGCTTACTCTGTTAATCTTTTCTCTCCGTTGGGCTCCTCCGATCACAACCTTATTACCTTAACCTGTCCTATCACTCCGGTACGGCCTGTGGACCCTCCAGGGAAACGTCGTCTGTGGCATTTTGGAGCCGCGGACTGGGAGGCCCTCAGGCAGTACTTCTTTGATTTTCCCTGAAATGATTATTGCTTCCATGGCCAGGAGCCATCTGAGTGTGCCTTGCGCATTACGGAGGTTATTCTCTCAGGCATGGAAGCATACATTCCTTTCTCATATCCTTTGACTAACGGAAGAAAGCCTTGGTTTAATCATGCTTGTTCTAATGCTGTCGCAACAAGGAGAGGGCATACAAAAGGTACCAGAGCCAACTCACCCCTGAAACACATCATCTTTACGTTTCTGCCCGGAATCGTGCTAAGTCTGTTTTTCCCTCTACTAAAAATAATTTCATCCATACTAAATGCTCTCAACTCTCCAACTCGAATTCTTCCCGCTCCTTCTGGCACCTTGCCAAAAATCTTTCTAACAACTTTACCTCATCATCCTTCCCTCCTCTTTTCTACTCTGATGGTTCTGTAGCTATTTCTTCTACTGATAAAGCAGATACCTTCACTCAGACCATCTCCTCCAATTCCACCTTAGACGATTCCGGTGCTGTTCCTCCATCACTTCCCCCCTCTGACTTCCTCATGGCTGACATTAAAATTTCTTCAGTTGATGTATTTTCTGCCATCACTGGCCTCAATACTAACAAGGCATATGGGCCTGATGGGGTCCCTCCTGTTGTTCTCAAGAACTGTGCTTCTGTGCTTACACCCTGCCTAGGCAAACACTTTCGCCTTTGTCTGTCAACTTGTACCTTTCCTTCTTGCTGGAAGTTTGCTCTCATTCAGCCAGTCCCAAAGAAGGGTGACCACTCCCAACCCTCCAACTATCGTCCAGTTGCTTTAACGTCTTGTATTTCAAAAATTTTTGAGTCAATTCTCAGTAGAAAAATTTTAAGGCATCTTTCCTATCACAACCTTCTTTCCGATCGTCAGAATGGGTTCCGTCAGGGACGCTCCACTGGCGATCTTCTCACCTACCTCTCAGACTCCTGGTCATCCTCCTTTCGGGACTTTGGCGAAAGCTTTGGCATTGCACTTGACATCTCAAAGGCTTTCGATCGAGTCTGGCATAAATCTTTAATTTCCAAACTGCCCTCCTATGGTTTCTATCCTTCTATCTATGCCTTCATCGCTAGCTTTCTTTCTGTTCGTTCTATAGCCGCTGTTGTAGACGGCCATCGTTCTTCTCCTAGATCTATCAACAGTGGTGTTCCTCAGGGCTCTGTCCTATCACCAATTCTCTTCGTTATATTCATCAATGATCTTCTAAGCTGTACGTCTAACCCTATTCACTCATACGCTGATGACTCCTTCCTTCACCTTTCCATTCGGTTCCCGCAACGCCCATCTCAACAGTTGCTTCAACAAACAAGGGATGAGGCTATGGCACACCTAATGTCTGACTTGGCTCGTATCTCTGACTGGGGTAAAAATAATATGGTTGTTTTTAATGCATCTAAGACTCAGTTCTTACACCTATCAACCCGACAAAATCTTCCACAGGTATACCCATTAATGTTTAATAATATTCAGCTTAATCCTGCATCATCCTTGAACATGCTTGGGGTTTCATTTACTCGGGACTTATCTTGGAAAGATCACATTACATCTCTTGTAAAATCTGCTTCCAAGAGATTGGGTGTGCTAAGCCGACTCCGCTCTTTCTTTACCCATGCACAATTGTTGACTCTATACAGGGATTTTATCCGCCCCTGTGTGGAGTACAACTCTCATGTGTGGGGAGGCTCCCCACATAGAGCCCTTCTCAATAGGGTGGAGTCAAAGGCTTTTCGTCTCATTAACTCTCCTCCTCTTACTGACTCCTTTCAACCTCTGTCTCTTCGCCGCACTGTTGCATCTTTATCTCTTTTCTATCGCTACTTTAATGGTCACTGCTCCTCTGAACTGTCTGCTACATTCCTCCACCTCTACGACGGGCGCGTAGCACATATACTGTATGTATATATCAATCAATCATTTCCTGTGGCACCCTCGGGGATGCATAGGGCCTCGATGAACTCACACCACCACATCCTATCTTGTGCTAACTCCTTAAGATCTCCCCAACACTCATCTCTAGCTTCCCGTCTCATTGTCCTCACCCACGTCTCTTTTGGCCTTCCTCTACCTCTCCTACCAAGTGCCACCCACCCTGGTGTACCTCGTACTATTCCCTGTCTCCTATACACATGTCCTAGCCACTTCCATCGTGAGAATCTAACATATTCATCGATCGGCTGCACTCCCGTTATTTCTCTAATTCTACTATTTGGTATCCTTTCCCACCACTTAACTCCTAATATTCTTCTAAGTGCTTTATTTTCAAACACCAAAAATTTATTTTCCATAGTCACTGTGCTGTACCAAGACTCGTGTCCATAAATTAAGATAATGCTAACCATTACCTTATAAAGTTTGATTTTTGTATGCACAGAGAAATTGTTATTATTCCAAATATTTTTAAGCATTCCCATTGCCTGATTAGCCTTCTTTAACCTTTCCTCGAATTCAAAGTTCAAAGAACCATCCTTGGCTAAATAAGTACCTAAATATTTAAACCTATCAACTTGCTTTACAACCATACCTCCAATTACACATTCCTGCGCATTTTCCATATTCATATTGATTATTTCAGTTTTTCCACAATTAATAACCAAACCCACCTTGCGACCTTCACTCACCAAACAGTCCAACACTCTCTGCATCTCTTCTGGCCCATCACAAATCAAAACTATATCATCTGCATAATCTAAATCCAAAAGTTTCCTGTTCTCTCCCCAAAGTATACCTGCACCGGTTTCTGTTCCAACGCGTTTCATGATGTAATCAATGACCAATATAAATAGTAAAGGCGATAGAACACCACCTTGAATTACTCCGGACTTGACTTCAAACGAATCACTCAGACAACCATCAACCATCACTTTACAAAATGTGTCCTCATGCATGTTCATAATGACCCTCACAAACTCCTCTGGTATTCCATAATGTCTCATGGTCTTCCCCATAGTCTCTCTCGAAACACTATCAAAAGCCTTTTCAAAATCAACAAAACAAAGACTTAACGGTACTCTCATTTCATTAACTTGCTGCATCAAATGCCTAACTATAAAGATCTGATCATTGCAACCACGTCCCTTTCTAAAACCAGCCTGTTCATCCCTCAGAATACCCACAACCACTGGCTCCAACCTATTTAACAACACTCTACTGAAAACTTTCAAAGCTATCGGTGACAAAGAGATTCCCCTCCAATTACCACATTCACTCAGGTCTCCCTTCTTCGGAACTTTAACAATTACACCATTCTTCCAAACTGATGGTAGTAACCCCGTCACCCATATCTTATTGAATAGCTTGGTCAAGATCATTATTAATCTATCCCTCTCCACTTTAAACATTTCCGGAAATTAAACTATCCTCCCCTGGTGCCTTATTATTCTTTAACTGTTTTACTGCTTTCTCCACTTCTGCAAGCCTCAACTCTCCTGTTTCGATATTTAAATCTTCCTGAGCAGACGGTATATCCTCTTCTGGTGGTATTGGTCTATTAAGAACTGTCTCAAAATGCTCTTTCCATCTATTTTTAATATCTCCATCTTTGGTCAATAAATTTCCTTCCCTGTCTCTAACTGGTATTTCCTTGCGTTTACCTGCATTACCACTCAGTTCTCTAATCGATTCATATGCTATTCTTTGACTCTGTCCATCATTTTTGTTTATTAAGATTTCAGTCTCTGCAACCTTTTCATCCACACATCTTCTTTTATCTCTCCTAGCTAACCTTCTTACTTCTGAATTCAAACTCCAGTACGCAGCTCTTGCTAATTCAATCTCTTGTTCATCAACGCATTGCATCTCACTCCTCAAATTAGCCTCACCTCTCTTTTTTATCATATCCCACGTTTCCTCTGATATCCATTTCTTTCTCCTGAATCTATGTCTCCTTCCAATCGTACATTCAGCAGTCTCATGCAAAACTTTGTTCACATCCTCCCACATCTCATCTACACTTCTCTCCCCCTCTTCCAACGTTTCAAACACCAAAAACCTATTTCTGCATTCTAATCTGAATTTCTCCTTTTCTTCTCCTTCCCTTCTAAGCTTAACAATATCGTATCTACCAACACCAGATTTTTTCTTCTTCTGCCGGGAGTTCACTTTCATTTACAACATAATGCTACTGATATCAGGTATGGTTTTACACTTTCTTCATCCAGAATCATTCAGTTTGCACCTCTGAGCAGAAAAAAAAAAAAAATCTTTTCAGAGTACTTCGTATACATCTTGCTTTACGATTCTCATTTACTCATTTATTTTTTCTTTGCCTCTCCCTCCTCGTCTGTTCACGTTCCTCTTACACTTAATCGTCTCTCTCTCTCTCTCTCTCTCTCTCTCTCTCTCTCTCTCTCTCTCTCTCTCTCTCTCTCTCTCTCTCTCTCTCTCTCTCTCATTTGAATACCTTTTCTTTTTCACCCAATCCACCTTTTCGTTTTTGTTCCACTAGTATATCATCTTCCATATATGGCTAAATTATTCATTCATGTCATTCATCATCAAACCCTGTGTTGCCACATGAGGAGTGTAGGAGCCCGGGCGTAGGTAAGTTAGTCCTGACATTTAAGTTTTGAGTGACCAGCCCCACTCATCCCTGAGTGGCATTACGTGAACAGTAAACCCCAACCACCCCTTGGAAGTAAACCTGCACAGGCGTAATCTGACTGGAGCGCCTTAATTACCCACTAAACCACCAGGCGCCATAATTTGGTCATATGGTTATCACCCAGAGTAGTAAATGGTTTCCTGTTGTACAGGAACCCATTTCACTTGTCACTCATTGTAGAGTCACCCATAGATAGAAGGAAGAGAAAAGACTGAGGGAAAGAATGACAGAGGAATGAAGGAAATAAGGAAAGAAGAGAGGAAAGGGCAGTCACCCACGAGCAGCACTACATCGAGCGAGTGGGTGGTGAGCGCCCCCATTTTTATTATTAGTCGCTGTCCTCTCAACTCCACACAGGGCTCAAACGCATCTACCTAAACTCTGCCTGTATACTCTCCACAAACAGCGCAAATCCATTTACTCCCGGTTGATTAATCATAACCCTACTACTTTATCTCATCTTCATTCTCAAATTCTCTGCTTTCAGTAATTTAATATGGGTACTCATAATAAATCTTTGGGTATCGTATAACATTTAAAGTAGGGGTTATGAAAAAAAAAATGTAGCATACGAACAAGACCCTGTGCATAACTACATTTGTTTCTGCTCAGCTGCATGGGCATAAGGTCACATAATACACAGTGTCCTTTTTTTCATGTCCTCAAAAAAAAAAAAAAAAGTTAAAGAACAACACATGTAATGAGACTGGCGCAGCTAGTGTTGTCATTCTTACCCGTTTCTTTTATCCCACTCTGATGGAAAAAGTGGAAAGTCTGTGTCTGGGTTGGAAAAGTGCGGATATCCGTTCTTCCTTCTTGTACACCGAGACTGGACAAATTACTTGAACCTGCTGACTTTAAACACATGAGAGAATTAATGATTTGGGCGGCGATTCCAGAGGTTGTGTGAGGCAGCTACCCTTACCACTGCACTGGACACACTGGCCTGAGACACAGAGTGAGGCGCGGTTGATGAGAACTGGCGGCCACAACACACCCTGTCACAATACAGCACCAGTGTCATGGTTACTCGGTGTTTTGCACTGGAAAGGGTGTTCATGGTTTAGGAGAATGGGGACGTGTAAGAAGAATAGAGACACTACTAAGTGGGAAGAGATGAGAGGCCAAGAGGTTAAGCAGATGGGTTCTGGAGAGGATAGGTAGTTCAGAGATGACAGCATTACAAGGTCAAGACAAATTCAACACTTTTAAATCACCACCACCATCATCATCATCATCATCAACCTCATAATCATCATCATATCCTCGAAATAATTAGGTTAGACGGAGTCCATGGAGCAAGAGAAGAAAAAGGACTATAGAGGATGAACTATTAACAGCATGTCCGGCAATATGGGCAGACACTCATTTCTTCACTGATCGGGGACCCAGATTCTAAACTCTGCCTTACCTCACAGGCCTACTCTCCGAATATATATATATATATCATATATATATATATATATATATATATATATATATATATATATATATATATATATATATATATATATATATGATAGATACATAGATTAATAGATAGAGAGATCTATCGATAGATTGATAGAGGGACAGATAGACAGATAGATAGATATAGAGGTGTAGACTGTACCACCAGTCGAGCAGGGCAGTACTCCCAAGGTGGATGGAAAGCTGATGATAGGGAGAGCTGGACCTCCCGTTTTACTAGCCCTCGGGACTACTTCCTGACCATCCCCCTTTCCTGAACTTTTTCAGTGTTACAGTAACTGAGAGAGTAGGCCAGCATGCTCTCCATTACAAATCTCTCTAACTGTCAACACCAGTCTCCATGCACAGTACACATTGCACTTCCTTTTCAAAATTAAAAAAAAAATAAATAAAATGGCACACAATAACCAGGCCTCGGAGTCCCGGGGGGGGAGGGGGGCATCCGCCCTTCTCCCGGTGACGACTCAACGAGATGCCTGGAACTACAGTCTGACTCACTTCTTCATTTCTGCAACATTCATGGTCTTTCCTCTAACTTTCTGTCGAGCACCACCTCACCTCCTCTAAACCACACTTTCTCTTCCTGACAGAGACTCAGCTGTCTGAGGCAACTGTCAGCAAACTCTTTTCTGTTTCTCCATACTTTTTCTCTACTCATTTCAAAGTCAAAGGTGGCTGCTGTGTATATGTACGCAACGACTTATCTTGCTCTCATGTTCCTGAATTTGATTCTTCTGAATTCTCTGCTCTCTAGCTTTGGCTTTCCTGTCATTGTGTGACTAAATGTATCTGCACTGTTTACCTCTTCCCTAATTCTACTGGCTATGAAAATTTCTTCTATCTTACTTCTATGATGGAAGACATTCTATCCATTTCTCCTATCTCTGAAATCTCCATTTTAGGAGATTTCAATATTCACCACCAATTTGGCTCTTCTTTCCTTTCACTGATCCACCTGGTGAACAAGCCTACATTTTTTCTATCCTTAATGACCAAGAGCAGCTTGTACAGCACCCTACCCGTATCCCTGACCGCCTTGGAGAGAGCTCCAACATATTTGACCTCTTCCTTACAACTAAACCTTTTGCTTACACTGCTAATCTTTCTTCTCCGTTGGGCTCCTCCGATCACAGCCTTATTACCTTAACCTGTCCTCTCACTCCGGTACGGCCAGTAGACCGTCCAAAGAAACTTCGACTGTGGCACTTTGGAGCTGCGGATTGGGAGGCCCTCAGTCAGTACTTCTTTGATTTTCACTGGTATGATTATTGCTTCCATGGCTGAGAGCCATCTGAGTGTGCTTTCTGCATTACGGAGGTTATTCTCTCGGGCATGGAAGCATACATTCCCTTCTCATATCCTTTGACAAATGCAAGAAATCCTTGGTTTAATCACGCTTGTTCTAATGCTGTCCGCAACAAGGAGAGGGCCTATAAAAGGTACCAGAGCCAACCCACCCCCGAATAACATCATGTTTATGTTTCTGCCCGGAATCGTGCTAAGTCTGTTCTTTGCTCTACTAAAAATAATTTCATCCCTTTTAAATTCTCTCAACCCTGCAACTCGAATTCTTCCCACTCCTTCTGGCACCTTGCCAAAAACCTTTCTAATAACTTTACCTCATCATCCTTCCCTCCTCTTTTCTACTCTGATAGCTCTGTAGCTATTTCTTCTACTGATAAAGCAGATACCTTCACTCAGACCATCTCCTCCAATTCCACCTTAGACGATTCCTGTGCTGTTCCTCCATCATTTCCCCCCTCTGACTTCCTCATGGCTGACATTAAAATTTCTTCAGCTGATGTATTTTCTGCCCTCACTGGCCTTAATACTAACAAGGTATATGGGCCTGATTGAGTCCCTCCTGTTGCCCTCAAGAACTGTGCTTCTGTGCTTTCACCCTGCCTAGGTAAATTCTTTCGCCTTTGTCTTTCAACTTGTACCTTTCCTTCTTGCTGAAAGTTTGCTCTCATTCAGTCAGTCCCAAAGAAAGTCGACAATTCCCAACCGTTTAACGATCGTCCAATTCCTTTAACATCCTGTGTCTCAAAAGTTTTCGAGTCAATTCGTAACAGAAAAAAATTAAAGCATCTTTCATATCAAAACCTTCCTTCTGATCGTCAGGATGGGTTCCGTCACGGACGCTTCAGTGGCGAACTTTTCACCTACCCTTCAGGCTCCTTGTCATCCTCGTTTCGGGACTTTGGCGAAAGCTTTATCATTGCACCTGACATCTCAAAGGCTTTCGATCGAGTCTGGCATAAATCTTTAATTTCCAAACTGCCCTCTTACGGTTTCTATCCTTCTGTCTGTGCCTTCATCTATAGCTTCCTTTCTGGTCGTTCTACAGCCGCTGTTGTAGACGGCCATCGTTCTTCTGGATCTGTCAACAGTGGTGTTCCTCAGGGCTCTGTCCTATCACCAACTCTCTTCGTTATATTCATCAGTGAAATTCTAAGCTATATATCTAACCCTATCCACTCATACACTGATGATTCCACCCTTCACCTTTCCATTCGGTTCCTGCAACGTCCATCTCAGCAGTTACTTCAACAAACAATGGATGAGGCTATGGCACACCTAATGTCTGACTTGGCTCGTATCTCTGACTGGGGTAAAAATAATCTTGTTGTTTTTAATGCATCAAAAACTCAGTACTTACACCTATCAACCAGACATAATATTCCACAGGGGTACCCGCTAATGTTTAATAATATCCAGCTGAATACTGTATCATCCTTGAACATGCTTGGGGTTTCATTTACTTGGGACTAATCTTGGATAGACCATATTACATCTCTTGTAAAATCTGCTTCCAAGAGACTGGGTGTGCTAAGCCGACTCTGTACCTTTTTACCCCTGCACAGTTGTTGATTTCATACATGGGTTTTATTCGCCCTTGTGTAGAGTACAACTCTCATGTGTGGGAAGGCTCCCCACATACAGCTCCTCTCAATAGGGTGGAGTCAAAGGCTTTTTATCTCATTAACTCTCCTCCTCTTATTGGCTTCCTTCAAACTCTGACTCTTTCCCGCATTGTTGCCTCTTTATCTCTTTTCTATCGCTACTTCAATGGTCGCTGCTCCTCTGAACTGTCTACTTGCATTCCTTCACCTCTACGATGGGTGCGTAGCACCCGTCTAGCAAGAAACTCTCATACCTTATCTGTCCAACTCTCTAATGCAAGAGCTAACCGTTACTCCCAGTCCTTCATTTATGCAACAAGTCAACTCTGGAACTGTCTCCCTCTGTCTGTATTTCCTACTTCCTATGATCTCCAGTCTTTCATACGCAGTGTGTCCAGGCATCTTGAAATGAACGGGTCTTGGATTTGACTCTCTTGTATGGTTTTTGTTTTTTCTTGAAAGGAAAGGTTTGCAGGCTCCTGGCCTTTGGTTCCTTGTTTTTTGCACACACACACACACACACACACACACACACACACACACATATATATATATATATATATATATATATATATATATATATATATATATATATATATATATATATAGAGAGATAGAGATAGATATATATATATATATATATATATATATATATATATATATATATATATATATATATATATAAATAGAGAGAGAGAGAGAGAGAGAGATGTGTTGTTCTGACAAACACACTTTACACTTGAGTAAATACGTGAAAAGTTTTTAACACTAGTCGTGAATCAAACCTGAGACCTCCAGAGAGAAGTTAGACACAGTTATCACTACAACACGGCGTAATAAAAGCTAAGACACCTGAAATCTGTGAAGAATCAGATACATTCAGTATAAAAGGATATTTTTCAACTCGACCTCATATGATGACTCATGTTTTTTTTTTTTGTTTTTTTTAAATAACAGAACAGAGGAAGGAAAAACAAATGAATAAAAAAAAAAAAAAATCCATGCACCAGATTACTGGTGTCCGCTGTTCAGAGTCATCAGGAGTTTTGCTCAACACACAACTCGCCAAGTGACAAAGCAGTTTTAATCTCTCCCAGTCAGTGCAAGCGTCTTCCTATATGGTGGAGAAACACACGTTACAGGGAATAGCCTACATAGGCGGAAAATTTTTAACGCTCTATTCTGGAATCGAACGCGGGACCTCTAGATAGACATCCGACGGTGGATGGGTACATCTCTCTCTCTCTCTCTCTCTCTCTCTCTCTCTCTCTCTCTCTCTCTCTCTCACACACACACACACACACACACACACACACATATCAAAGACGATAGAAACTCTACGGAAATAACCCGCCCCCTTTTCCACGTGCGTGTATTCTAGAATTAACACCAATGAAGTCAATTATTAATGTCCAAAACACCACTTTAGAAAATATAAATCGACATCAAACTAATACTGTCCCATATACGACACATTTCTAACCATCCTGCCATGTTTATTGGAAAAAAAAAAATCCTTTTTCCAGATATCTATCAATCAATCTATCTATCTATATCTATATCTATCTATCTATTTATATCTATCTATCTATCTATATCTATCTATCTATCTATCTATCTATCTATATCTATCTATCTATCTATCTATCTATCTATCTATATATATATATATATATATATATATATATATATATATATACACACAAACTGCCTACTGGGAAATGAAGTTAGACAACGCATTTCTCGCATTCCACATCTTCAGACAGCACGGACCTGCCTGAAGATGTAATATACGAAAGTACACTGGCTCTCAAAAGTATCGATGCACAGGGGGTGCGATGCCTATCGGAATGGTTCGAACAACTGCTGACATTACCAACGTCACCAACGTCTCACTGTGTATCATCAGTGTCTGTCTATATAAACATCACATTTGTTATATGTTTGCCAGAGGATATTGCTAGTTGGCGATATATAACACCTCCCGACATCAGGGCTACCAACGTGTGGTGGGTCCGATACTAACATTTCAGTGACCTTCGTTCTGTGGTCTCAGATGTTTCACGCGTGTTGTGCACCGATACTTTTGTGACCCAGTGTACTTACTGTCTCTTTTTATTACTTCCAGTGAGTGGATGAGGGTCTCACCCACCTACATCAAGGTTGTTGTTGTTGTTGTTGTTGTTTATTTGTTCACTCATTTTTATTATTATTATTATTATCATTATTATTTTTTTTCACTGCCACTTTTATTTTTTTCAGTCATTTGTATTATTATTATTATTATTATTATTATTATTAGCTGGTAGATGGGGGCGCTCACCATCCACTCATTCGATGTAGTGCTGCTCTTTGTGTGCCCTATCCTCTTCTCCATCCATCGTTCCTTCTATCCTCTTCTGTCTTTCTTTCCTTCATTCTTTCCTCGTCCTTCTGCCTACGAGTTATTTTACACCTCCTCTTCTGTCTTTCTTTCCTTCATTCTTTCCTCTTCCTTCTGCTTGTGGGTGACTCCACACTGAGTGACAAGCCAAATGGTTTCCTGTACACCATGAAACCATTTACTATGCTGGGTGGTAACCATAAAATCAAATATTAGCGCCTGGTGGTTTAGTGAGTACGTATTGAGCCGGTGAAGGTTTATATCCAATGCATGGTTGGGGTTTATTGCTCACAAATGCCACTCAGGGATGAGTGAGGCTGGTTACCCTCATCTTAAATGACAGGAACAACTGCCTAATCTCGGGCTCCTACGCTCCTCATGGGGCAATGTAGGATTGGATGATGAATGAATGAATGAATTATTATTATTATCATCATCAACATCATCATCACCATCATTTTATTTTTATTACCTCGCTTTGGACGGAGTACGACGAGGTATTGTTTCCGGTCGAGTTTGACTGTTTGCTTGTTTGTTTCCTTGCTACCCGCCCCCTCCCCGGAGGGGCTAGGGGACGGGTCTTGTTTTTACTCGGTTTGTTTGCGTGTTTGTTTCTCTGTCTGTCTGTTATCAACTACTAGTGCGATTTTGACTAAAATTACAGGAATGATGGACTATAACCCTCTGATCACCTGGATAAATTTTGGGCCTAATTGGGCCAACGCCCAGGCTGTAGCCCCCCTCCCACAAATATATATATATATATATATATATATATATATATATATATATATATATATATATATATATATATATATATATATATATCCATCCATCATCCAATCCTACGTTGCCCCATGAGGAGCGTAGGAGCCCGGGGCTAGGCAGTTGGTCCTGACATTCAAGATGAGAGTGACCAGCCTCACTCATCCCTGAGTGGTATTACGTGAGCAATAAACCCCAACATCCCTTGGATATAAACCTTCACCGGCTCAATCCGATTGGAGCACAATAATTACCCACTAAACCATAAGGCGCCAAAATGTGGTTATATGGTTACTACCCAGCGTAGTAAATGGTTTCCTGGTGTACAGGAAAATAGTTGGCTTGTCACTTAGTGTAGAGTCACTCACAGGCAGAAGGAAGAGGAAAGAATGAAGGGAAGAAAGACAGAAGAGGGAGTGTAAAGTCACCCGTAGGCAGAAGGACGAGGAAAGACTGAATGAAAGACAGAAGAGGATGGAAGGAAAGAAGGATGGAGGAGAGGAGAAGAAAGGGCAGACACCCGAGATCAACTCTACATCAAGTGCGTGGATGGTAAGTGTCCCCACATATATATATATATATATATATATATATATATGTGTGTGTGTGTGTGTGTGTGTGTGTGTGTGTGTGTGTGTGTAGGCTGCTTCCCCCAAAGAAAGCGAGGCAGCCCATTTCCTCATCCACACAAACATTTACTCATCCACACACATACTTTTTTTTTTTCATATCGGCTCCAAGGGGACAAAAAAAAAAAAATAGTTTTCTCGCCATTACTCCTTTCAAATTCGTCATATCGACAAGAAACCAAAACCTAAATGTACATCTTTCAAATCTGCATCCTATAACATGCCTTATTACATCAGGGGGGTCACCTCCTGTTAACGGTTGGGGGGGGGGGTTGAATGTTAGGTGGGTCGGCCCTTAAATTTCAAATGGGCATAAAGTCGTCAGTTTTCACGCGATTAACTCCAGATTTGATATGTAATACCTCTGACTAGATATCCTGTCGATTTTATACATCAGCACTAAAATGATTGCCGTGGACGGGTATGCTGTGCCTTGGCATCGCTTCTTGTTTGTTTCTTTGTTTGCTAGCAATATTACGGAAAAACGGCTGAGTGAAATTACATGAAACTTTCGTGATATGTGGGCCCTGGTTTGTGGTAGCAGTAGTAATAATAGAAGTAGTAGCAGTAAACCAGTAAACGCAGTAGTAGTAGAAGTAGTGGTTGTAGTAGTAGCAGTAGTAGTTGTAGTAGTAGTAGTAGTAGTAGTAGTAGTAGCAGTAGTAGTAAAACATGCTAATTGTTAAACACTCAAGTAGGATGACGCCAGCATTCAGGAGAAAGAAAACTTATTCAGCCACATTCATTCTATCAGCTGTCGTGTGTTATGTCAACACTTGCATACCGAAAACACTGCACTTTCTCCACATCTCCCCAGTCTGAATTACAGTGATTCATATCGTTCTGCTCCTCCTGTCTGTTTTATATCAGCACCTTACGCTCTCAGTTTCCATTTAACAGAGATTGTTCCAACCTTAGATACAGATGTTTACCCGTAAAATCTGTGACTAATGATGTACTATCTGGAAATAATAACAGGTGTACTTCTCCCACAATACTCCTTACACTTACTTCTTTTCCAAGTGCTGTTATACACGTATCTAACACTCATTACTTTGTCCAAGGACAAATTAGTCATTGAAACAAAACATCCCAGACGCAATCCTACCTGTACTTCAAATCATTCGCCGTCTTCGCTTCCCATCTTTAAAATCTCTGGTACAATAATCTTCACTGTACCTGCAAACTTCCCTTACAGTCCTCGAATTTTCTGATACTCAATTACGTATTGACGGCTTCCCAAACTAATGAAAAGAATGGCCAACATGATAGGGTTATATTTATGTAAATCCCATTCATATCCTTGAAATTTTTGCATTTGACTGGGTCCTTATAATTACCTCAGAGATACAGCCGTTATTTGGTAGGTGTGGGCGCCCGCCATCCACTCACTCGATGTAATGCTGCTTTGGGTGTTTGTCCTTTCCTCTCAACCTTCCTTGCTCTTCTTTCTTTCCTTCAATCTTTCCTCTTTCTTCTGTCTATGTGTGACTTCACACTCCCTCTTCTGTCTTTCTTTCCTTCATTCGTTCCTCTTCCTTCTGCCTATGGGGGACTTTACACTGAGTGACAAGCTAAATGGTTTCCGGTACACCAGGAAACCATTTACTATCCTGGGTGGTAACCATGTAACCATCTATGGCGTCTGGTGGATTAGTGAGTAATTATGGCGCTCCAATCGGAATGAGCCGGTGCAGGTTTATATCCAAGGGGTGGATTGGGTTTATTTCTCACGTAATGGCACTCAGAGATGAGTGAGGCGGGTCACTCTCATCTTAAGTGTCAGAACCAACTTGCCTAGCCCAGGGCTTCTACGCTTCTCATGCGGCAACATGGGATTGGATGATGGATGATGATGGATAAAGCCGTTCTCATCGTTACCCCGGCCAAGGAGGTTATATTTTTGCCGGCGTTGGTTTGTCTGTTTGTCTGTTGGCAGGATTACTCAGTATGTTATGATCTGGTTTTGCTGAAATTTTTGGAATGGTTAGGGTATGGCCAAGGAACATTCCGTTAGGCTTTGGCGGTGATCCAGATAATCATCTGGATCCAGGACATTTTTTAACGATTCTTTATCATTGCGGGATAGTGGCAGTTTCAACATTTTTGCTTCTAACTCCATAAATAATGCCTCTTGATATTAAAGTACTGCATGAGAGAGAGAGAGAGAGAGAGAGAGAGAGAGAGAGAGAGGGCCAGGCTTAGCACGTATGGGAATCGAAGTACAAGGCAAATTGGGAAGCGTCGTGACGTCAGTAGGGTACTTTATAGTAGCTCCAGTCACACCCAGCCCCGCCTAGAGACGCTACAGTAAACAACTAACGAATCAATAGTACTACCACAACATCCCTTAACTCGTGGGACACATTAATTCTCATCGTATGTCCATGTCCGACCGTCGAAGGGTAACATATACCTACTGACACTCGCAACCATAACCAATATAATTTTGGTGCTACGGAAATTAGCGCCCCCTCAGTAAATGCTGCTTTGATTTACCCTGAAATGATCATTGTTTCCATGGCCGAGAGCCACCTGTGTGTGTTTCTCAAATAACGGAGGTTATCCTCTCCGCCCGGAAAGCATATATTCCTTTCTCTTACCATCTAACCAGTGAAAAAAAAAAAAAAATGGTTTTATAACGCTGGCAATTGTTACTCTGTCCAGAACAAGGGTATTGCTTACAAAATCTGCCAGCACCAATTCACCCTTGGAACTTCAGTATTGTCCATCTGTGCCCGGTTTTGTGCTAAATCAGTTTTTCGCCGTACAAAAAACAATTACATTTGCTTCAAATGCCATGAACTCTTTAGCTTTATTTTTTCAAGCTCCTTCCGACATCTTGCCAAAACCTTTCTAATAACTTTCCTTCTTCATCCTACCCTCGTCCTTTCCGTTCTGATGCCTATGTTGGTGTATTTTCCACTTGTAAGGCAGAACTCTCCGTCTACACTTTCTCCTTTGCAGTCTTCTTTGGACGATTCTAGTGCCACCCGACCATCTTCCCCTTCTAACGTTCTCTTCGTGTCATTTGAAATTCTTGAAAGGATGTATTTTCTGCTGTCACTGGCTTCAGTACTCACAAGGCATGCGACCCTGATGGGATACCTCCTGTTGTTCTTTCAATGATATGATTGTCAGTTACGAATGGTACGATAAATGTTACTTCAAATACTAGTTAAGGAACGAGTAGTTGTGATGAAAACTGGTTTGAATCAAAGACTGTACATGGAAGATAGGACAGCTCCCCCTCTACTTGGCCAAACAGACTGTGGTTGATTAACATGAACGATAATAACAACAAATAGTGTTGAGTCAGGCTTCCTGAAGTATAAAAATTTTCCACATCTAGTGGCACCACCTGTTATCCTTCCCTGGCATCACTCAGAAAGTCAGTGCGAGCACCGCATTCCTCCAAGAAAAAAGTGTTTTGTTCTTTTTTACTTTGAATTGAATATTATTTAGCGTACTGTTTATTCCTATTCCCGTATAGGACATCATGATAAAACGGTTCAGTACATATATTCGCACGATGAATAACAATTATTAAATAGATAGATAGATAGATAGATATACTTGAAAGGGTAATGAAAAAGCTTTAAGATACAATACGTGTTACGTCTCTACATGATCTTCCTAGCAATAAAAAACAAAAACATTATAACTCAAGTAACCATTTTTGGGAATTTACACTGGCGCAAAGCATAACGCATACTAAATATGTTCAGTCATTAATGTATAATATAAACACTGCATGATGGTAAAATCTTATCGTCGTTGGGCCAACCACCTTTAGTAGTCAGAATATGTTCCCCACAGGTGTTCTTACTATGCAAAGAGCTTACATACGTTATGTGCCCTTCCACGTCCGGGGAAAATGGGGCTAACACAGCAGAGACGAATATATTATCCCGGAGTCATGCAACAATCCTAGATACCTTCTGGGAACAAAACCACTTCTCAAACTTGCAGTAAAGCGTATAAAATAATTATAGATTCTTTCCGATTAATGACGTAGAAATTCATTCACATAAGTTGTATAGGAATAGAAGGAGGGAAGGGCAGGAAGAAGTAGTCCATACAGGGAAGATAGAAAGGTTGGAATAGGATGAAAAAAGGGCAGAATATAAGAGAGAAGCGGAGGAGCGTTTAGGTAAATATGATTTGGAGCAGATGCGGGAGGAGGAAGGTGTGTGCAAGATATTCACAGAAGAAATCTGGGCAGCATGTGAGGTGGTGTGTGGGGTGAAGAGAAGACGAAAGGGGGTGCAAAAAAACAGCACGGTGGAATGAGGAGGTAATACAAGCTGTGGCGTAAAAGAAGATAGCATACTGTAAAGAGAGCGGATGGGAAGCAGAGGAGTGGAGGACGTTGAGCGACGGAAGAGAGAGATATATGGAGAGAAGAAAGAGATGAAAAGATTAGTACGAGAGAGTAAGCAGAGAGTGGATGAGGAATTTGGAAGGATTTTGATTGTTAAGTGGAGGAAATGTTAGAAAATGTCCTGGAAAGAGGTAAAATGGGTAAGGTAGGGTGGTAAAGAAGATAGTTGGGGAGTGAAAGATAAAATTGGTTGATTGTTAGTGGCGAAGGGATAGAAAGTGAGCAGATAGAGAAACACTTTCAGGACCTGTTAAACATGGAGAATGAAAGTGATGCAAGGATAAGTGGCTGGGAAATGGCTGGGAGAAGGAGGAAGGTGAGACGAGAGGAAGAAAGCAGTAGGATGGAAGTAGTAAAGAAAGTCAAAATGGAGAAAGCCTCAGGAATTAATGGAGTGCGTGGTGAAATGCTGAAGCATGGGCGAGAGATAGTAATACAATGGATATGGAAGATGTGCAAGTTCGTCCGGGAGGAAGGTAGAATCTCCTAGGATTGGAAGTCATTTTTTTTTTCTTTTTTAAATAACAGAATGGAGGAAGGAAAAACAAATGATTAAAAAAAAAAACAAATCCATACACCAGATTACTGGCGTCCTCCGTTCATAAAATATTTGTAACAGTTAGACTTGAACAGTTGTGGTTTGAAATTTGGAGGAAAACAACTCTGGGGAAGCGAATTCCAGAGAGATGCAGTTCGGGGAATGAAAGAATTCTGATAGGCAGAAGTTCTGCAATATGGCTGAGTGACATTCCAGTCATGAGCGCTACCAGATGCCTGTGTAGCACGAGGGAAGGCATGGAGAGGTGGCACCATGGACGCAACTTCGTCTGAGCATTTGCCAAAAAAATATCTGTAAAATAATGCAAGGGATGCAACATTCCTTCTTACTTACAGAGGAGGTAGTTTATATGTAATGACAGGGTTGTTAATGATTCTAACAGCTTTGTTCTGAATTTTGTCTAGGTGTCTTAATGCAACCTCTCCACAACCATTCCACAAGGGTGAGCAATATTCAAGCTGAGAGCACACATGACTCTTATAAATTATAGCTAACTGCTCATCGGCGAAGAAGTTACGGACTCTGTACAATAATCCAAGTTTCTTTGAGGCGGGTTTAGCAAGTGATCTGACATGAGAGGTCCAGCTGAGAGCATTGTTAAGTGAGACACCAAGAATTTCAATACTTTTGGAGATGGGAATATTAGTAGCGCTGAAGGTAATGTACGAATCTGGCAATATCTGTCTATTAGTAAACTGTATATATTTAGTTTTACTACCATTAAAAGAAACAAGGTTGTTTTGTCTCCATTCACTGATCGTAGATAGATCTTGATTTATGGAGATGGCTGTACTGAGTTGAGAGGTAGAGATATTAGACTTTGTAAATGGGTGACTGACTGTGAATGAACTATGCAGTGTTGAGTCATCTGCATATGAGTGAATGGGATTGTGGGTGACAGATAAGAGATCATTAATATGAACCAGAAATAGGGTTGGGGTCAGAACTGATCCTTGCGGCACGCCGGCGTTAATTGAGTGGAAATTGGAATATACATCATCTACTTTTACTCTTATTCTCCTGTCACTAAGATATGAAGAAATCAAGGGAACAAAAGACATTAGTCCATAGCAAGGGAGTTTGGACAGCAGGGAACGGTGCCATACTCTGTCTAAAACATTAGGGATATCAAGAGCTACTGCATGAGTTTCTCCAAAAAGATCAATTGATTGATGGATGGTATGAGTTAAGAGACTGAGTATGTCAACGGTGGATCGTTCGTAGCGAAAACCATATTGTCTATCACTGGTTGTTGGATTCAAGATGTTTACCAATGTGCTTATTAATTAAAGTTGCAAATACCTTACCATGAGATGTGACAGCTATTGGTCTGTAATCGGAGGGGTCAGACGAACTTCCTTTCTTCGGAATTGGGTGGATATTGGCTTCTTTCCATGAATTTGGGAATAAAGAAGTACGTATGCATAGTCTGAATAATTTAGCTAGGACAGAGGCAAGTTCAGGGGAACACTTTTTCAAAACAATTGGCGGAATTCCATCTGGGCCTGGAGCTTTGTTGGTAGGTAAATTGTCTAGGATGGATTTTATGTATCTTGTCTGTATTTTAAGTGGGGCAATTTCGGGAGAATCAAGTTCCAGTATTGGGACATTCTGGCTGGTATCGTCTATGGTAGAGTTTCTGGCAATGGCTGGCAAAGATATCTGCTTTCCCATGCGGTTCATTTGTAATGTTGCCATATAAAGATTTTAGTGGGGGAATGGAAGATGACTTGTTAAAGTTATTATTGAAAGAATTAAAAGTTGACCAGAATATTCTATTGTCATTAGGGTTGTTAAGTAGTTTTGATGCTTGCTTTTGAAGAAAGTTTGATTTAGATAGATTTAATACAGCTTTTGCATGATTTCTAGCAATTTTAAATTGGGAGAGTGATTCAGATGTTTTTTATTTTAAGTAAGAGTTATATGCTAATGACTTCTGGGCTGTTGCTCTGGCACAGTTGCCATCAAACCATTTTGGAGAGTTCGATCTTTTAGTGAACTGTTGACTTGGTATGAATAAATCCATACCAGCTAGTATTATTCCCCTGTACAATGGAAATGAGAAAAAGAAATGTGTGGTAATCACAGGGACATTTGTGTTCTTAATATAATAAGGAAAGTGTATGGCAGGATACTTATTGACAGATTTAGAGAATTAACAGAGGAGCTAGTTTAAATTTGTGAAGAACAGGGAAATTTTAGGAAGGGAAGAGGCTCCGTAGATCAAATATTCATTCCTAGGTCTTTAGTGGAAAAGTTTCTAGAGACGGCAAAGAAGTTATATGTGGCTTTATGTAACTGGAGAAAGCATATGACAGGATGGATAGACTTGCAATATGGAAAATCTTAGGAAATTTTGGAGTAAATGGGAAGTTGTTGAATGCCGTGGAGAGTATGAGAGGGCTAAGGCTGCTGTGCGAGTGGATAGTGAACTGAGTGAAATTTTCAATCTGAGTGTTGGATTGAAACAGGGATGTCTCGTCTCCATGGTTGTTCAATCTGTATATGGATGGGGCTATAAAAGAGATACAAAGTAGGGCAGTGGATATTGGAGCGGCTTTAATATGAGAGGGCAACGTTTGGAAACCCCTTTTACTCTTGTGTCCAGGTGATACTGTATTGTTAAGTGTGGACAAAGGGGAACTGCAAGGCTTGGTTAATGAGTTTGGAAGGGTGTGTAAGAAAAGGAATCTAAAGGTGCAGATAGGGAAGAGTAAAGTTATGGTCATCGTGAGAAATGTAGTCAAAGTATTTCTTTACGCCCGGTTGTGGGTCTGACGTAGATGTAGCAGCACAGTAATACTCGAGTTGAAGTTATTTATGAGGTCAGTCACCCCTTTGATTCACAGTTACGAATCATGCAATAAATCAGTGTTTCATAATCATCAGTAACGATAATGATATGTAAATGATTTTTCCACCGTGCATCACGCACAGTGAGAATAAATATACATCGTTTTACGGAATTTTATCGGTCTTTATCCTATATCGTGGAAAACAACCCACCCCCTTTCGTGTTGGCAATTACAGAACTAAGAGATTGTGATGTAATGAGATTACCTGATACCGAAACCTTGAAATGTCTAATAATTCCTACCTTGTCATTAATGTTTTTACTGTCATTAAAACCGTGGAATGTGGCGAATATTTTTTTTTATAGCAAACACCTGTTACCAAGACACTCCTTGTAACATACAAGTAACATTGAAAAAGATGGCTAAGACTTGACCAATATTACGTAATTTACAAGCAGCGCAACTGTGAATGGGGCGATATACCATGGAAATATGAAATTATAAATACAGATACGAGAGGAGGCTTGGTGTGTGTGCTAATGGCAGGAGTCAAATTCGATCATCATTCGAGGCTGTCTCTGCTTTTAGTATAAATGCGATACATATTATTACTAATAGATAAATATTGTTATATAAGCTGTTTCTTAATATGTGTAACCTTGAATCACTATCATTAGTGGTTAATTATATGAAATCGATGGTGGCCAAAAGTCTCATATGGGTGCCATATGGGAGTACGTGTTTGAATGATCTAATCAAAGATAACTGATAGGTAACCTTATCAGTGGAGCTTATTAGTTTCAACCCAGTGTCCACCACCTCCACTAACTCATTATATCAGAGAAGCAGCGATTCATGAATATTGCTGACATGTTCTGCATATTATAAAACGATTAAAACCTTGGAAAGATGTAAGAATTAGTTTGGCCTACTGTTATGAGGCTAGCAATTTCTCTGATCTCACTCATATCCTAGTGTACGAGCACGCTCTGCGATCCAGATTTTTGCGTGGTCAAAATGGTCAAAAATCAAGTTGCTGGTGATGACCACTGCGTGCTGGAACGGTCGGGAACTCAGATTGATGGAGACTCTCTCCAACTAGCGGCCTCTTCTGTTGCTTTTGTTACTTTTCGAGTGGCCAAGTTAAGAGTGGTAGCATATTAAATTGACGGGGATTTGTCTCCACTCAGCCGATCCAAGCCCGACCTTCACAATTTCCCAAAATGCTCCTGGGTTACACATTAACAAGCTACCAGGTAAACTCTATACCACCAGTTCTCAAGGATTATACAAACAATAAAGTTCGAGTGGGAGGAAATGTGTATTAACAAGACAAAAAAAAAAAAAGATAATAAACAGTAGAAATCTTCCATCTACTAGCCTTAAAGAATAATCCTGAATCAGTTGGCACGTTATTCATCAAACATATGACCATAATATCAAGTTCCACAAAACTTAGCTCCTTTGTCTCAGGTACAGTCCAGTGTGGCTCTCCATAATCGTCCCTCTGAGCTCATAGTTCACTGGACCATTCTCTATTATTCTTGACCTTGACTTCCACACTGGGACCTTGACCTCCATACTTGGATCTTACTTCCACACTTGGACTTCCTCACTGGGATCTTGACTCCCTCACTGGGACTCGCTAGAAAATAGCATGTACAATGCATAACTATTCTCCCTAATGCAAGTAAACCCTTCAGGTGATCAAGAAAGTCTCATAACAAAGAAACATGAGTTACAACACTCGGCATCTCAATTAGAAACAGAATAGCACATGGCACTACAGACACATAGGTCTGCTCAAAATAACAGACATTGCAGGGATAACATAGAAGAAAAGTACTGTAACAAATAAGCATGAATAACCCTAACCTAAACATGAAAAACATCACTGCATCGATAGCATTATGCCTCACAAAGTAACTACGTGCACATTAACTAACAACTAACATAGCCCTAATTATAATGAATTGCAAAGTCATCCCAACACTTTAATAAACAATTTACAGTCCCAAGGCACCTGATATTTGGCCCACAAAAACTACACATTTTTCTGAGGCTCAGACAGAACTCTGTAGCTAGCATTTTCGTATTCCAGTTGCACACTAAATAATAATAATATAAAGTACAGTACACAAATATATGGGAAATACCTCACTATCCAGCTCAAGGAATACAAGGGAGGTGACGGGAACTCAGGATTTGCTCTTCCAATGGCGTCACCTCGCGTGATCGTTACTCAACACTTCCTGGGGGACGACAACACTTGATACTAACCCGAGTCTATATATCTATTTTCGTCACTATTGTCACTCGTGGGGTATCATTTACTCATGCTTCAACATATCAGGCATCAATATTATCAAATTATTACAGAATCCCTTGGGGGGGAGGAGGATGACGACAATACTGACCATCTGTCACATTTCATGGTCGGTGAGCGAGTAACAAGCCAACATTGCATGGTGAAGGGTGGGGGGAAGGATGACGGCTTATGCAATTTAAAATTTTCATTACGGTAGACTCGTGATAGATACTGTGATGCCTTTCCCCTTGCAATTGATTACACGAAAAAAAATGACATTCCCTAGTTACAATAATCACTCTCCACAACCTCTCTCAATGCACTTGCAACCCCCCCCCCAAAAAAAAAAATAATAATAATAATAATAATAATAATGCCTTACACCCTTCTGGGCATGCGTACCTTATGCTGGAGTACGTGACCATAGGCACATATTCCTACCCTCTCGAGATTTTAATATTATAAAGAGTCTTACTACTAATAAATTACAGTAGAAAAAAAAATGACTTAGCAACTAGGTAACTTAATCTACATTCTGATCACGTTTGCATGGAAACAGCTATACCCTGGCCACACTGTCTCACTAAACCGAACTTTTGGTCGTAAAATGAACCAGATACAACTCATTATCACTTCCAGGCACTACATCCGCACATGGTTAGGGAAGACCAAAATTTCGGATGACTGGACCTGAACTCCTTGGAAATACCCAGTACCCATACTTAACAAATACGGTAAGTAAATTCACCTACTTGACCAGTCTCCCTCAATACTGCTACTGTAGGGTGTTCTACACGCTTCTTGCTCGTGAGGGGAGACCAATCTACACACCTCCAAAGACACCAGCCAACCTGTCCTATACTGCGACTGTGGGATATTACATAAGCTCCATGCTCGAGAACAGTCAGCGGCTATCCTATCCGGCAAAAAAAAAAATAAAATCCTCTACCACGAGTAAATTTTCTCATGCTACTCAAGATATGCAACTGATGACGTATGTCACTCACCAGGTATATTACTCACAAGGAGAATGCCCTGCTACAAGGAGAAACTTTGTGCTTAGCTAAGAGTAACATGAGCCTCTCCACTGCGTTCTGTCCAGAGAGACCGAGCGAAACCTATCTACCTCTCCTAACATGCGAGAGCCCCATAGTTCAACTTCCCCAAGCCCTATAGAGAAACTGGAAACTTCCCTTCTCTCCCTGAGCAATCCTATACTGCAGTTTGGGTATTACATACACTCGGCGCTCGAGGTTCTCAAAGTGAGTAGGAAACCTCCAGGCAGAGACCTTCAGGTAGAACTGCCCCTCACATGTACAATTCCCTAAATGTGGGAAAAAAAAAATGTCCTAACTGTGAGAGCTCATTTTCCCTAACTATGCCTAACAATCTAATCTAAAGAAAAAAAGAATCGAGGTAAGGCAAGAACGACGGTCTATACACCATGGTGTACTCAGTATGGCAACATGCAGTTTCCACGCCTCATCTCTCCAAAAGCTGGACCTATCCTAAACAACTGCTCAACCCTATTAATCAACCCGAAATTACAACCCATAGGTACTGGTAAAAAAGATAAATACATAGGTACAGTCTGGAGAGACCTGGAAAGACATACCTGACTCCATTTTCCCAGCCAGTTAAGGCAAGGACAAGACGTGCTCAGGAAAAAAAATGAGTATGTACAATATATACACCATAAACCCATCATCTACATGTACTGCAACCTCGCAGGCGGTCTCCGGGATCTAACACTAGGCAATATCTCCTCCTCTTCCTCACTGGTCAAAAACTTGTGATCCACCGTACTCAACAAGGCATCTTTCAACATGTCTTTTGACCTTTTCAGCAGCCCTACTCAAGATGGTGCCATCAAACACATTTTCTAACTCATAGGCTCTACCCTGATCGATAACAATGACAATCTTGTAAGGATCCTGCCACTTTCTATTTAGCTTTGATGCCGTACCAGTCAAGCACTCTTCGACATAGATCCAAACTAATTCACATGCTTCTAGAGAGTCATTCCTACGTGCCTCATTTGCCCTGTTAAGGTATCCTACTGTCATCTGACATTGTGTTTCCTTAAGCATTGTTTGACATCTATTTTCTCAACACAGTTTTCATCAGTAGGCAACTGCAAATCTTCTACCTCGCGATTTGGATGACGTTCATAAAAAGCAAAGAATGGTGATGTACCTAGGGACGTATATACTGCTTCGTTCAATGCTTTCTCAGTGTTGCACAGGTGCATGGGCCACATATTCATGTATTCTTGGCTCAAGATTGCCAGTACTGTTTTTAAGGTCCTATGCGCTCTCTCAATAACTGGATTTCCTCAGGGATGGTAGGGTAAACAGAATCCTTGCTTAATTTCGGCTCTAAAACAAAAATCTCTAAACTCTGCACTGGTGAATTCTCCTCCATTGTCCATGATAACTACCTGGAGCATGCCATACCTACAGATGTCCTTCTTAAATTCTTCAGCTATGGCTTTGGTGGATTTTGTACTAAGGGGATAGATACACAGATACCTTGAAAAATGGTCTTGTCACTGTGAGACAATACCTGTGACCACTCCTACAATTATACAAATCTATGAGATCTGTCACAACACTCTGACCACTATCACCTACTGGTGGCAATTCCTTAAAATGGTGCACAATCTTGCCGTGACTCTTGAACTGCTGGCATGACTTGCATGATTTAATAAAATGCCGCACATCGGTCAGAAGAGACGGCCAATAGAAAAACTGTTTTGCCTTGGCTGCCGTCTTGCGTTCCCCTAGGTGTGAAGGGTTATGAACAATTGAACAGGCAATAGCAACTAAAGACTTGGGTACGACCAGGCACAATCTAGACTTTCCCATTTCTTCTCTTCGCACATACAGAATCTCCTCGTTCATTTCGAAAATGTAAATGGGACGATTACCACACAACTTCCTGGGTAACTGACCTCCTTCTAAGTACTGAATTACCTGCCTCCACCTCGAGTCTGCTCTCTGGGCTTCCAAGACCTTGTACACCGTAAGGCCCAGCCACTGAAATTCTGCATTATACTGTGTTATATCTGAGGCCTCCTCGATTGCTCCTACTGGTCTACTCAAAGCATCTGGGACATAATGATTCGTGCCCTTATTATATTTTATCACAAAATCGTAATCTCTCATCTCCAACAAATCTTTTTCTTAAAGATGGTGGTTAACGGTCTATGGTCAGTAACGATGGAAAAGGGTCTGCACCATAAGTTGTGGCTAAAAAACCTACATGCACTCACTACTGCCATGGCTTCCTTGTCTCTTGCTGAGTATCTTTTCTCTGCCAGGGTAAGCTTTTTTGAAAAGTATCCAATAGATCTCAGATCTTTCCCCCCCTCCAGCTGCATAAGAGCTTGCCAGTGTGCGAGTCGCTAGCATCTGTGTGTAACTCGAACGGTTTAGTTTAATCTGCCTTTACTAGTACTGGAACTGACACTAGCTTTTGTTTAAGAAGTAAGAATGCATTCTCACACTCCTCTGACCATTCAAATTTTGCGTCCTTCCTAACCAAATTAGTGAGAGGACTGGCAATGGCAGCAAAGTCAGGAATGTGTTTGCAATAGAGGTTACACATGCCCACAAAGCGTCTCACTTCCTTGGCCTTCGTTGGTCGTGACATCTGTTCAGTGGCTTCAAGATTCCTACTGTCTGGGCATACTTCTTTCTCCAACACTACGTGTCCCAAGAACTTAATCTCTCGCTTTATGAAAGAGCATTTACTAACATTCAGCTTCATTCCAAATTCGGTTAATCTTCCAAAGGTGATCTTCAGTCAGTCTAGCATCTGATCGAAAGAGTCTACCCAAATCATAACATCATCTAACTAGTTACGGCACCAACCTTCTCTAACTAAAGGGGCTAACACTTGCTGCATTTTTCTCGTGAAAATAGCTGGACTCACTGACAATCCAAAAAGTAAGCGCTTGTATCTAAACAAATTAACTCCATCAGACAAAGTTGTCAAGTCTCAAGAGCTCTCATCCAACCATCCAACCAAACTTGAAGGTACGGGCCTTTCATATCAAGGGTATAGTAAAACCTTTTCCCAGCACTTTCCTCTACTAATTCGTCTAACTGGGGTAAGGGTTGGATATCTATCTTGACCTTTTTTATTAAGAGCCCGATAATTAATACACATCCTTTTACTGTCATGCGGCTTGCTGACTAAGACGATGGGGGCTAAATATGCAGCGGTCGATTCCTCAATCACATCCTTATCAATCGTCTCGTCGATCATCTGGGAAATTATCTTCTTTGCTTGCTCAGGATGTCGATACAAGGGCATACGTATGGGTTCAGAGTCGATAGTATCAATGTGGGCTTCAGGTACTTTAAGGGTGCCAATTTCCTTCAGACCAAGAATGAACAGTGCGTCATTATCCAATATCAACTCTCTCAATTTGTCCCTCTGTGATTGTGACAAATGTGTCCATTTCAGCTCTCTGAGAATTGAATTATGCACGGCACATCGGTCACTCCCATCCTGTGCCTGATCCATGTGGGGTAACAAAGCATTATCGACCCGAACTACTGGTGCCGCAGGGTCACCTTCTACCTCGCCTACTGGTTGCACTAATTCAGGTGGACTTCTCTCCTGTTCCTTGGGGCTAAGATAAGTAACACTCGACTCATCAGCAGCATGGTACATCCCCAATACTCGTCCGGAATTTAGCTTCGCTGGCCCCTTGGTTATGTTGGTAATGGGTAAATAGCACGTCCCGTCCTCACTAACTCTCACGCAACAATTTGGTGCTAATGATGGTTTAACCCTTGGCCTTCTGAAATTTACTAACATGTAAGACGTCTCCGGGTTTTCTGTCTTTTAAGGCAGTGGGTACTGACATATATGTCTGTGCAGGTAGCACGGTCCTACACTTCGCTTGTACTAGCTCTCCTTCTGCCTCTCTCCTATGGTTAGACTGGTTTCCATCAGCAGAATGTCCTGGTGGAGCCGTTCGTAATGCTCCTAGCTGACTGCATCCAAGTTGCTTTTGAAGAAATCAAGGTGGGAACGCAGATACTGCAATTTGACTGACATTCTGCATCAAAGCCAGTGAAATGCGCTGATCAGGTCATCGATGAACTATCCGGAATTTGGTCTCCTATGGTTCCCAAGAAAACCTTCCACAACCCCTCATAAAACATTCCAAGCGTGCTCTTCATCATTGGTCATTTTACCCTGGAGTTTACGACTTGCAAGAATTTTTCGAACTTGCGGCCTGGTGAATATGCCAGCCGTCACCTTTACCATGCTCAACTTGGAAAACATTAATCGAATATGCAGAAACGGATTGACAAATTGTTTCACAAGACCAAGTTTTATGTCTAGCGGCAGTAGCAATACCTTCTCTCTGGAGATCAGTGGAGCTCTCATGCTGCACGAGCCTGGTGTGAGACTCTCTCTAAGAGGCCAGTCTTACCTCACGAAATGGTCTGCATCACTCAGGCTGTTCCACATGCATAAAATCATGAGTACTTCATATAACCGCCTTGCATTCCAAGTAGGAACAAAATCAGTTTGAAATCCCCACAATCCTCCCAATTGTGATCTGATTACTTGATCTTTGTCAGACAAATCTTCACATTCTGATAGCTTTCTTTCATTTCCACAGAATGTGCAACCGGAATTGATGGGAGTTCGTTGCCATTATGCAAAAGTACAGCGCTTAGGCTCTTCAAGGAGCTGTTATGAAGCGTCAGCCTTGTAATCCACTCCCATGGCTTGGAACAAACGCTTAACATCAAAACAATAACACAACGAGATTTCTTCACAAAATTTGAAGAAGGATGCAAACTTCCCATGGCGATTACTATAACTCAACATGCTACTGGGATCCAACAAGTTCCATTCAATTAGACATGACGCCAGCAACTCAGCATTGGACTAGGTGAGTCCTAAATCTTGGACCAAGTCAGCCAGTTCACGCTAATTGGGAAAGTGTGGAGGGTCTCCAGAACATTCTCCAACATTCGATTCATCATCACTTTCCCCTCTGTCATCGACAATGTCCTCATGGTCAGAGACAACTTCGTGTCCACAGGGGGGACAGTAATCGCCAGCTGATCGTTGTGGGACACCGGAGAGATCAAAGAAGGCAAATTTCGATATACAATGTTCTTTCTGCTCTTAATGCTCTTCGCACCACTTACATCAACCATGCAAAAATAACAATCCTTGTGGTGATTCAAAGGCTCTCGCCACACTCTCAGAACTGTGAAAGGCATCTTCTTTCTCGCTCCTCGTAGCCAGGCTTCAAGTGCAGAGTGGCAGCTACCACAAGTATAGTGCAGAGCCCAATCCTTATCCTGATTGCCCACTGCCACGCAAATATATCTATCTATCTATCTATTGCCAGACGCCTCAATCCCGTTTGGGGTGGCCACAAACAAATCGCCTCCAAGTCGCCCTGTCCCCCGCCATTTCACTGCCCTGCTCCCAACTCACACCCCCCTCTCTCATATACCTCTCCACCCCATCCCTCCATCTCATCCTCGGCCTCCCCCTCCCTCTCTCCCCCTCCACCTCACTCATATACACTCTCTTCGTCAGTCTTTCACCCTCCATCCTCTCCACATGGCCAAACCCCCTCAGTGTATTCCTCATAACGCTTCCTATCACATCCACATCCACACCACAATGTTCTTTTATATCCTCATTCGTCAGCCTGTCTCTCCACGTGACTCCACAGGCTCCTCTTAAATAACTCATTTCCACTGCTCTCACTCTTGACTTGTGTCCTTCCAACAATGTCCAAGCTTCACTTCCGTACGTTAGAGTTGGTATCACAATACTGTCATGTAGTAACTTTTTCACTTCCATGCTCACTTCCCTGTTTCTTATCACTGCTTTCAAGGAACCAGCAACCTTTCTTCCCTGCTGTACCCTTTCAAGCACTTCACCCTCCAAACCTCCATCCTTACTCATCACACTACCCAAATACTTAAACGTACTCACATTTTCCAATTCCTCACCATCCAACTTCGCTGTACATTCACTAACTTCACCTCTCTCAAAGACCATCACTTTACTCTTCCCTACATTCACCTTTAGGTTCCGTTTCTTACACACTCTCTCAAACTCATCCACCAAGCCTTGCAGCTCCCCTTCGTCTTCACTCAACAACACAGTATCATCTGCAAACAACAGTACAGGGAGTTTCCAAACACTATCCTCTCTCACCAGGGCCACTCCAACATCCACTACCCTACCTTGTACCTCTTTTATTACCCCATCCATGTACAGATTGAACAACCATGGAGACATGACACATCCCTGTTTCAAACCAACTTTCAAAGAGAAAAATTCACTTAGTTCACCATCCACACGCACTGCAGCCTTCGCACCATCGTACATACTCTTCACAGCATTCAACAACTTCCCATCTACTCCATATATTCTTAACACTTTCCACAATCCTTGTCTATCCACCCTGTCATATGCTTTCTCCAAATCCATGAAAGCCGCATACAACTTCTTTCCCTTCTCTAGAAACTTTTCCACTAAAGATCTAAGAATGAATATCTGATCTACACAACCTCTTCCCTTCCTAAAGCCTCCCTGTTCTTCTCCAACTAATTTCTCTGTTCTTTCTCTAACTCTGTCTATAAGTATCCTACCATACACTTTTCCTATTACACTAAGAAGACAAATGCCCCTATGATTACCACACACTTCTTTTTCCCCTTTTCCTTTGTACAAGGGAATAATTATACCTGACTTCCAATCCTCCGGGACTCTACCTTCCTCCCAGGCCAATCTGCACATCTTCCACATCCATTCTACTACTATCTCTCCCCCATGCTTCAGCATTTCACCACACACTCCATCAATTCCTGGGGCTTTCCCCGATTTAACTTTCTTCATTGCTTCCACAACTTCTATCTTACTGATTTCTTCCTGTCTTCTCACCTCCCTCCTTCTCCCAGCCATTCCCCAGCCACTTATACTCGCATTACTACCATCCTCTACGTTCAACAATTCCTTAAAGTGTTCTCTCCATCTGCTCACTTTTTCTCCCTTCTCCACTAGTAATCTACCATTTTTATCTTTCACTCCCCTGCTAACTTCACTTCCACCCTGTCTTACTCTTTTCACTTCTCTCCAGAACATTTTCTTACAGTCCCTCCACTTTACACTCAAATTCCTTCCAAATTCCTCATCCACTCTCTTCTTACTCTCTCTTACCAATCTTTTCACCTCTCTCTTCCTTTCCACATATAACTCTCTCTTCCGCCTCTCAACTTCTTCCACGCCCCTATTTCTCATCCATTCATTGTATGCTTTCTTCTTTTGTGCCACAGCCTGTTTCACCTCTTCAGTCCACCATGCTGTTCCTTGCACCCCCCTCCGTCTTCTCTTCCTTCCACACACCACATCACATGCTGCACATATTTCTTCTGTAAATATCTTACACATACCTTCCACGTCTCCTATCTGCTCCAATTCATATTAGCCCAATCGTTCCTCCACTTCTCTCTTATACTCTGCCTTTTTCTCATCCTCTTGTAACCTTTCCACTCTCCTTGCAACTACTCCTTCCTCTCGTCTTTCCCTTCTTCTATTCCTCCATCTTACTTGCATCCTAATTCTGGCCACCACCAAGTAGTGGTCAGAAAGTCCACTCCCCCAACCTCTATACACTCTTGCATCCTTTACACATCTTCGCATCCTTTCATCCACACACACATAATCAATCATTGCCTTCCTTTCATTCAGTTCACCACCCACCTTTCGCAACACTCGCCATGTATACCTGTGGATCATTTTATGCCTGAAGAGGGTATTGGCTATCACCAACCCCCTCCCAGCACAAATGTCCACTAACGCACTCCCATTCTCATCTATCTCAGCAGGCACACCCCACTCACCAACTATTCCATCCACCTTCACATTACCAACTTTACCATTCATATCACCAATCAAAAACACTCTCTCATTCCTTCCAAACTTTTCCATGCACACTTCCACATTTGTCCAGAACTCTTCTCTCACTCTTCTAGCACGATCTTGCATTGGCGCATACACACACACAATCGCCCACATTTGTATTCCAACTTTCAACTTTACCCACACAATCCTTGACCCAACTGATCCATACTGTCTTATGCTCTTCTTCCATCTTTTACTCACAACTATACACACTCCTTCCTTTGCCCTCTCATTCTCATCTACTCCTGCAAATATACCCCATTCATACTCCCATTCTCTCACACTTTCTCCTCTCCATTTTGTTTCAGTTATTCCACATACATCCACTTTCGCATCCTCAAGCACCTGGACAATCTCTCTCTCTTTCACCTCATCATTCGCTCCTCTTACATTCCATGTACTCATTACCAAGTCCTTTGTCCGGTCCTGGTCAGTCCTTGTCCGAGGCTTCTTGTTTGTTTTTTTAGTTAGTTGTTTTCCGGGGAGGGGCACTAACTCTCCGCCAACCCTTTTAGTCGCCTTTTACGACAAGCGGGGATATATGCTTTATATATATTTTTGTTATATGACCGACTCTGGGCATAGGCTTCACAGCCTGTTTACAAGGCCCAGTAGTCCTCCTACGCACCGTACGCCTCTACATGTCACCACTTAGGCGCTAACACCCACCGTCCATATTGAATACATGCTAGGGCTGTCTCATACAGGACTGGTGTACTGGTATTAGCGGGGGTATTTTTACGACATGTCGGCGGTTCTTCTGGTAGATCAGTAAACTCTGATGTTTATGAATTCAAATCCTTAAACTGTTCCCTGCCCCAGCGGGATTTCAACCCGGGTCCGTTAGGACTGCAGGCCAACTCTCTACTTATTGAGCCGTATGCACAATCAAATTTGATATCTAGGTGGATTTTGTGTTTGATCATCTTTGGTCCAATATATTCTCCACTTACATAAAATGTATCAGCCGACAGCTTGAAAGAACGTCTACTGGTCGTTCTCATCAACAGAAACCCCTTTAGGAACAGCTGAACAACACATCGACCAGCCACACCAGCAACATGAGACTAGCTCATCGAATGAACTGACTCGATCTGCATTGCATGACACAATAATGATCATATCAGCAACATCTGCATGGACACAGATGATGTGTGTGTGTGTGTGTGTGTGTGTGTGTGTGTGTGTGTGTGTGTGTGTGTGTGTGAGGCGTGGTAAGCAATATGTCAGCCATTACATCAGCATGCTGTAACAAGTCTGGAAATAAACAATTGCCAATTGTTGACAAAAGCCTAGACATAGACACACAAAACATACACCATTGGAATCAGCGTTGAAAACTGAGTCTAAAAAGACCAAAAAAAATTGCATTAATAATTTCGTTTTTATACACTGCAGGACCGGCCTATCCCAACCGTAGCGGGGACGATACAGCCAATGTATATCTACCATGTGGCTTAGGCTGTCTGGTAAAAATTATATGTGGGGTGAGAAGCGCTTGCAAGTGTATTGTAGTGTTGGAGTGGCTTTGGATGTGTGTGTAGTCTGTGAACCATGTGTAATCGGCCCGCACAAGCCGACTGGGTGCAAGCATACTTTCTAGTATATATATATATATATATATATATATATATATATATATATATATATATATATATATATATATATATATATATATATATATATATATATATATATATTATATATATATATATATATATTATATATATATATATATATATATATATATATATATATATATATATATATATATATATATATATATATATACTGTATATATATAGGCTGCTTCCCCCATGGAAAGGGAGGCAGCCAAGGCAGGACGACGCACTCCCAATATACTCATCCACTCTAACCCATTCATTCGCATCTTAGCCCCAAGTAGGAGAAGGGACAGATCCTCATCGCACCACAGTGTACGAAGGTCAACTGTGCAGTGCAGTCAGTGACATCCGCAGCTGGGCCTGACAGCAGAGCTGGTTTACCCCTGCCACATCATAATAGACCCATCCCCTTACCCGCACCTGACCTGATCAGCTGATCAGACACATGTGGGAGAATATCCCCTCAGGGCTGCATCATCATTTATTCATTCACAATTTCTCTTCATTCATTTCTATCACGCACAGCCACTCTTCCTTGCACAACAGTCATCCCTCTCACATCCAATGCATCCATCCTATTCGTGGTCTTCTTTTCAGCCTTACACCTCTCACATCAGATCAAATTATCTTTTTCACCAATCACTTGAGGCGTTACTCGTAGAAAGGGTCCAACACGCCACAAGTAAAGTTTGCCAGAAAATGCACTCAAAGTTCGGCAATATTCACATGAGTATAACTCAGCTAATTGATGGGCTAGCGCCTTAATTTTTTTTTTTTTTTTAAATTGAAGGTTGATATGTCAACTTTTTGACTATGACAATGCTTTAGTTGTTATTAGGTTAGACATTTTTGTTTATTATTATTAATGATAATAATGCAATCAGAAAATTAAATCCTGGTGTTTTTTTCTATTACTAAACTATGAGAGCATTTTCTGGCACAATATTGGTTCAAGAATGGTGGTACATGTTAATAATGTGTAATGTGTAATGCTGTTATTAATGATGGTATAAATAATAATAATAACAATAATAATTATGGTAATTATTATTGACAATGAAGATGCTAAAATGGAACCTTGGGTGCTTTTTCTGGTACACTATTGGATGAAGAATGGTGGTACATGTTAATAACCATGCTAACACTGGTGTAAAACATAGTAATATTATTATTATTAATAATAATGATGATAATGGTATTATTATCGAAGATGAAGATGCTGTTATGGAACCTTTAGTGCTGATGATGATGAAACTGTATAATCCGTCTGTATGTTACTGTCAGTCCAGTCATTATTACTGTTTTTATGCTCTGACAGCCACTCTGTTTAATGAATAATAATAATAACTGTAACATAGTTAATAATAATAAAGATATTATTATTAAAGATGAAGATGATGATGATGATGATGAACTTTTATAACCCGTCTTACCCCCCTCTGGAATGACGTAACCTCCCCACCACCTCCTACTCAACCCATCCCACCACACGTCTCACTCACTTGACGGAATAGGCTAGTGTACCCTTCCTATATGCAGGCTGCCCGGGCCGATGGTGGTGGCGGTTGATACGGCTCATTCGTAGTTTTTTTTTCACCGGACTATAACCCTTACTTCCAGTATAGAAACTGCCTTTAAACCACTAAAAGTGCATAAAGGAAGAGTTGTACTGTGGTTTTATGCAATAAAACGGTTTTGAACATAGGCGGCGCGTTGGACCCTTTCTACAGGTAACCCCTCACTTATTATCCATCCTCTCCATATGCCCAAACCATCACAACACCCTCTGATCAACTCGATCAGCCATCTCCCAAACAACTTCAATTCTCCTTCGTACTTCATCATTTCTCACTCGATCAATATTCGTCACTCCACACATACTCCTCGGACACCTCATCTCCATCACATTCAAACTTTTTTTTCACTGCTACACCCATATTCCAAGTTTCAGCCCCATACAACGTAGGTGGTACCACCTTTTACGGCCTTCTCTTTATATCCATTCTAAGCAAACGAAATCTAAATATTTTTTTCATTCCTCCCAGCACCTTTCCTTTCTGCACCTATTCTTCCATCCACAGCACCATGTGACACTAAACTCTTAAAACACTCTACCTCCTCACGCAACTCACCATTCAAAACTATATTCATCCTTCCACCATCTACCAACCTCGTACACTTTATCACTTTACTCTTATTCTCATTTACCTTCAATTTCCTCCTTTCACACACCCTTCCAAACTCCTCTGCCAACTGTCTCAATCTCTCCTCAGAATCAGCCACCAGTGCAGTATCATCTGCAAACAGCAGCTGCTTCAGATTCCACTCTCTACCATGAACATTCACCAGACTCAGACCTCCACTTAACACTCTTGCATTCACCTCCCTTACAACACCATCCACATAAATATTAAACAACGAATGTGACATCACACATCCCTGCCGCAGCCCCACTCTCACGGGAAACCAATCACTCACAGTATTTCCAACTCTTACACACGCTCTATTTACATAAAAACGTTTCACCTCTTTGAGTAATCTACCATCAAGTGCATACAATTTTCAAACAGTCCACAATGCCTCCCTATCAATTTTATTATACGCTTTGTCCAAATCCATGAACGCCCAAAACACATCCTTACCTTTTGCTAAATACTTTTCACACACCTGTCTCACAGCAAACACCTGATCCACGCATCCCCTCCCTCTCCTAAAGCCACACTGCTCATCACCAATCACTCCCTCTGTACCCTCTCTAACTCTCTTAACCTTCCTGATGTAGAGGTCTGTCCGTGTTGCCTGGAAGGTAGACGTAGGTCTCTCAGACCCACAAATATAAAAATTTGGGAAAAAGATTATGTTTCATTTATTCCAATACTGAAAACAGATTGACACATTTAATGTTTCTGCAACACAAACATTTAAAAAATTAACTGCTCTTGTCTTTTTATATTTTTAACAAATTTTTGAAAAAAAAGAAAACTGTAGAAAAAACAGTAAATAAATATTGACCTTGTATAAGAGATTAAAAAAAAAATCTGAATGGCTGCATGAGTTGTCCCATAGCATGGTATAGGATGGTGCTTCGTTGTGTGAAGAAGGGATGCCAGACTCTGCAATTTTATCTCCAATCAGGGAAAACAAAAACCTCACACACGTCAGGTAGAACTGGGTCTCACAGACCCTTAACATATAAAATCACCCTTATACTGAGGAAACGGAGAGAAAGATTGAAGTAACTCCCTCACCCTTGCTTGGAGACAAAGTTAGGAAGCTACTGAGAAGAACAGGGCTCCCGGGTATTTAGAAGTTAGTGAACTATGGGGGGGTGCGTCTCAGAGACCCATGTCTACCTGAGCAGGGTTAATTAACACTCTACCATACACCTTACCTGCAACACTTAACAGACTTATATCCATAAAGCAAGTACATTCATACTTATCACCCTTACCTTTATACAGCTGGACCACACAAGCACTTGCCCAGTCAATTGGCACCATACCTTCACAAAGCACAAAATATTCAACAATCATACTAACCAGTCAACAACAGTCACTCCACTACCTTTCAGGCATTCAACAACACACCCATCCATACCTGCAGCTTTCCCCGTTTTCATCTCCTTTACTGCTTCCTGCACAACCTCCTTCGTGATCAAAGAATCATTCAACTCTCCTAACACATTTATTCCTTGCACCCTTCCATCCACCACAATCTCAGCCTCCCTTTCCTTCTCTGCATTTAACAATCTTAACATACTCATCCCATCTCTTCCTTACTGCATCCATCTCAGTTAACATCCTTCTGTCCTCTGCTTTTACTCGCTCTTCCTTCCCAGACTTTCCCTTTCGCACCCTTTTCACCTTCCAAAACATTTTCTTATTATGTTTAAAATTCTCAGTCAACCGGCTACCCTACCTATCATCTGCTGCCACTTTAGCATCACGCACAGCCCTTCTCGCCCTATTCCTCTTTTCCTATACCTCTCATATGACACCACATCCTTCCTCTGCAGCCACACGTCACATGCACATCTCTTCTCAGCCACAGCCATACTTACTACCTCGCGCCAGCATTCACTTCATTTTCTTACACCACCACCCACTCGTCTAACACCATACACCTCTTCCGCATGCCCCACCACAGCACTCTTAAACAACTGTCATTCCCCCTCCACACTGCCATTTTCCAGATCTTTCACTGTGTTCCACTCACACACACACACACACACACATATATATATATATATATATAGAGAGAGAGAGAGAGAGAGAGAGAGAGAGAGAGAGAGAGAGAGAGAGAGAGAGAGAGAGAGAGAGGGAGAGAGAGAGAGAGAGAGAGAGAGACTGTATATATATGAATAGATTGATAGATAAATAGACAGATAGATATAGATATGGATATAGATATTAGGGTGGTTCAAAAACACAGACTTCTGAGAAACTTTAATCCCACCCCTTAGATCTTTTACTTCAGTCATAAAAACAAGTCTATACAAATTTAAACCAGTTAGCCTAACATTTAGGGGTCGCTCAAAATACGCTAGGTTAGGTTACCTAATATAGCATGTAACCTTACCTAACCTGACCTAGGCGAGTTCAGTGAACATTAACACTGAAATGCTGACGACGCAAAATTATTTCTTCTTATCTTATTCACAGGTAACTGAGACTAATCATTAATGGGCGTGATAATGTCTAAGAAGAAGAATCGTAGATTTTATCTCATGGAAAATCCTGTCCAGGGGTTACTGGGGAGAAAACTACCACCAGAAGGGTAGGTTTTCGATGGCTTTATCCATTGCCACATCAACTTGAAAAAGGGCACAAGGGAGTGTGCCCAAGAAGACTGGCAACAATTGGAAGCCTTCTGGAAGAGTGTTTCTATCCCCAATAGGAGGAAAGACCACGTGATAAAAATGGTTTTTGACCTGCACCAAAAGTGGCAGGGTCTCAAGAAGAACATTTTGCGCTCAAGAAGAAAAAGGAGCCTTCAAGAGTGAGCTCAACAATTTGTTCAATGTCACCCATGGCATTGTAATGAACCTTCTTAAACAACCAGGAGACAAGGAGTTCTTGAAGGCTCAAAGGGAACCCAGAAGGAAAGGAACTATCGGTACAGTGGATGCTGTAACTACAAAGAGAACGAGAGCAGCAATGGAAGAGACGAGAGCTGAAGATGAGAGGAAGAAGAGAGTGAAGGAAGATTTAGATGCAACATCAGTGACAGTTGAGCTGGAGTGTTCGTCTGAAGGTGAACAAACACAGGGGGAACCATCATCTTTGGAGGAAGAAGGTGCAAAACCATCTGGAGATGCTAACAGATCCAAGAGGCGCCGAGTGAAGAGCATCTTAACCCCGGACGTTTCCACTGTCTTGGATCAGACTGATTTATCAAGCCGAAAGGCAACCTATATCCACACGGATGTTGGGTACGCACTCAGTCACAATCTCCAGTTCATTAACATCAGTTGGTCAACAAATAGACAACAACGCTAATGCCATTACAGCCAATGAGCCCAAGAGATAAGAAAGGAATTCAATTCTAGTGGTGTTTGTTGTTCATTGGGACGGGAAGTTGCTGGTGGAGCTTGTGAATTATGTAGAACATGTAGATCGCCTTCCTGTTCTAGTGTCTTCCCTTGATGCCCAGTGTCACCTCCTGAGTGTACCAAAACTTGGATCAGGGAGTGGCCAAATGCAGGCTAAAGCTGTGTATGGCCTGCTTGAAGACTGAGGTGTCCCCCCAAATATCATCGGAATGTGTTACGGTACCATTGCTGCCACCACTGATCATCTGGGTGGAGCTTGTGTGCATCTGGAAAGGAAACTGGAGAAAGATCTCCTCAACCTAGCATGGAGACACCAAATTTTGTAAATTGTCACAGACGAAGTCTTCAGGGTTTACTAAAGACCTTCATCAGGATATGATATCCTGATGTTCAAGAAATTCCAGGAGAAATGGAATTGTATCAGTCAAGGGAGCTTCTTACCAGGATTAAAAGAGGGAGATATAACTGAGGCAGAGAGAGAAATAATCTTGAGGTTTACTCAAAAAGCAATTAACGAACGGGTCTTTCCGAGATGATTACCGCAAATTCTTGAAGCTTTTCACCTAGTATCTTGGTGATCATCTCAGTGGACATATTTTCAAGCACCCTGGGGCAATGCACCATGACCATTGGATCAGCAGAGTACTGCATGTACTGAAGATAAGACTTTCTTAAGACCAGCTAGCCACTCTGACAGCATGAGAAAAGAACTTCATCAAGGAAGTAAGTGAATTGGCCGTGATAATCTATTTGAAAGCATTTTGAAAGCATGGATTCAAGCACCATTGGCATCAAACACTACAACCAATGATCTTCAGCTCCTCACGGCACTGCGTTCACACAGGAACGTGAAGATCACCAAAGCTGCATCGACGAAATTTGAGACATCTGTAGTATCTGTCACAGGAACTGGTGGTTCTGGTACTGTTTGTTCCTGCTGTTCCCCTGACGAAAAAAATGGTGATGTCGATACCAGAGAGGAAAGGGGATTTAGACTGTTTGCAATCGGCCTGTGCCAACTCCATCAATAATGACACAAGTCTGGGATTCTTTGTCACCCAGCAGTCAGGCAAACTGTTCGAACGACCCAGACTGAAGAGCAGTTTTTTTGGATGAAGATCCTGAAACATAGAAACACTATCAGGAGTTTCACGAAGCAGTAAAAAAAAGTCAAGAACCTGATGATGGCTAATGATAATGCAGAACTAGGAGTTGCCCCTCATCGAACAGTTCAGTGGATGACTAACACACAATGAAGATCAATTTCAATTCCTGCTTTGAATTGTTGCTGACCACAGGAAGCAATTTCCTGAACCAAAGACGTCTCTTTTGGTAAGTGGGTGGCAATGAGAGGGCCAGTGCCTGTAATATCCCTGCCTTTAAGGAGATAATATCTGTTTTGACTTGGATGCCTCCAAGATGATGAAATTATGGGGCCATGAGTGACCCCTAAATACCGGAAGTGACTCTGTCATAATAACCTCACACCACATCGCAGGCACAGCTTGCAAACTGCAACAGGATTGTCCCAGTGCACTTCAGGCATGGGTTAACCTGAGACGTCCCATCGACGTATGGGTACGTTGCAACGATTTGCATTTGCCAGTCCCGGCGACGTACCGGTACGTCGTGCAATTGCAAGGTCCCTAATTTGCACAATTTTCAGTTTTCGCACGTGATTTTTCGTATGTATACACGGGACACCTTCTTCTATTCCTCTACAAGATGCCAAGCAGGGACAATGCCTTACACTGCATAACCTCCCCCCCTCCCCCCCCTCATGCCATTGTCTTGGCAATTCACCTGTTACCAGTGACTTGGCCAGTAAAGATATTCAGGGCCAGAGTGATTCCCCAATTGATGACAATGTGGAGGACAATGTTTACATAGCATTAGAAGAAGAAACAGCCAGAAATAATGATCAGGTAATGTGGCAAAAAAAGGTCAGGTATGGTGATTAGTTAGTGAGTGAAACAATGCTTATAATGCCTTTATTACTGCTTGAAAACCAATATACTCACATACTACATATACATTCATACCAAGTAAATAAATAAATACCGTTTATGAGTGGATAAAATAGTTACCCTCCCATAGAACTCGTTTTCTTTGGTGCCAGCATGTTAGAAAACCCAGTCAGGTAAGGAGGAACTCCTACCTGGATTGAATATTTTAAACCTCAGGTGAGCGATTTCTCTATGAATTTTCGATGTTTCTCACCAAAAGCGAATGTTTTAGCCAAAAAAAAAAAAAAAAAATCGAAAATACCTTGGGATTGGGGGATGTCGGAGGTGCGGAAAACCTCGGGACGTGACGGGTTAAGGACAACAGACTGACAATCACTGGAACCAGATCCACTGCCACTCTTATCACAAGCAGCAAACATGAGTACACATACTTCCCAAACACAGCACTTAACAATGTGCCACTGCCATACACAACCTCCACTAACATCCTTAGAGTGACACAAAACAGGACTTTACTTCATGGACATCATGAAAGACATTAAGCAAAGGTACATCCCCAGATTCAGGACACTCAGGGCATACCTGTGATGATGATGGTGTTGTGGTGGTGATGGTGGTGGTGGTGATGGCAATAATGGTAGTTGTGGTGATGGAGGTGGCGGTGGTGGCTGTAGTGGTGGTTGTTGTTGTGGTGGTGGTGGTTGCAGCTGTGATGGTGGTGGTTGTTGTTGTAGCTGTGATGATGATGGTGGTTGTGGTGGTGGTAGCTGTGATGATAATGGTACAGTAGTTGTGGTAACTGTGGTTTTGGTGATGGTAGCTGTGGTGGTGGTGGTGGTGCTTGTGGCTGTTCAGAGTTGGCTCTCGTCTTTGCGGCCTGATAGGGCCGCTGGACAATTGTGTGTACCTAAAAAGCTTGTAATGACATCATTCATAGCAATCCATGCTTCTTTTCCAACAGCATGAAGAGATTTTACGAAATTTACATGCTATACAAGTTTCCTTATATCATGTCCGAGAAATCTTTCAGCTTGACATTCAACAGTCATGGAAATGTCTTGCACAAGTACATGAAACTATCTCCATGTTGTAGCAAAACTTTAAAAAATTGTTTCATTAGGCCAAGTTTTATATGCAGAGAGGGAAAAGAATCTTTTACGGATAAACCAGACATTCTCGTACAACATTCTAGTCCCTGGTGAAAGTCATCTCCTACTTGACCATTGTTTCAGAGACCATTGGAGATTCCGAGCCCAGCTATCCCATTCACACAAGAAACACAAACTTTGTGTAGCCAAGGTGTTGTCCCAGAAGCATATAAAGTCCCTTTAAGTCTCCATAAAGCGTCCATTTGTGGTCTTTGTAATTATTCTTATTTATCTACCAGTCCCACTTATGTGGGCAGACCATCATAGACTTTCACCAAGCCAGGCTGTGCCTGTACACCATCCTGGCAAAGTCCTGTACTCCTCAAGCTTTGTAATAATTTCAAGAGCGCTGTCTACTAACCCTTACTACGGTATGGTTCTACGCTCAAGACGAACCGAATCAGTAACGCTTAATACTGGGAAGCGGTGCCTGAATCGGTAGAGAGGTGGCTTGCAGTCCTAATAGACCCAGGTTTGAAACCCAGCTGGGGCAGGGAACAGTTTAAGAATTTGAATTTCATAAAAGCAGACTTTACTGATGTACTGTACCAGAAGTCCCACCGACATGTCATTAAAATACCCCAGCTAATACCAATGCATTAATCCTGTATGAGACAGCCCTAGCGTGTATTCAATATGGACAGTGGGAACTGGTGCCAAAGTGGTGACATGTGGAGATGTATGATATGTAGGAGACCTATTGGGTCTCGGGAACAGGCTATGAAGCCTATGCCCAGAGTCTGACACATAAAGAAAAAATTCAGTCGTCACCCATTACATAATTATTGGAGGCAGTGATGGAATTCATAATAAAGACTCGCAGCATTCTTCTAGAAATCACCGCTTTTGCACCGAAATCATTGACTGTTCCTCTTCTCTTATACAAAGAGGATGTTTAGCGTGATAACTACTGCTGCACTGATTAAACTACAGTGCTTTCTGGATCTTACCTACATTACCATTGTTCTTGTATTCATCGTCACTGGAGGTGGCAACTTCGTCATCAGTTTCGTGGTGTGTGATTATGAGCAAGAATTTTCCTGAAATCGAATTTCCCAAACAGTTTTCTTGTAGTACTACTTAGTGTTTCTCAGGCCGGAAGCTGCAGCACACCCTGATGTCTCGTCTCGACAACGTCATTGAGTGGCAGGAATGGGAAGGCCTGTGCTCCACTCAGGAAGGACAAGTCCTTAAGACGTCAAGAGCGCGTCGCAGATAACACCATGGACAGCCTCCAAACATCTCCCTCTCTCTTCCGTTTAGCAGTAGTTTACCTACTAGTCACGCCCTTCATGTGGCCACTTTCAACTGGAGGAGAGTGATGAGCACTGCAAGGATTTCAAGATTCAAGCCGACATATTCTGGTTATTTATTGCAACATTTATTAACTTTATACTACACTTATACCTAGCAGTTCACACTCGTTTAGTGTTAGGTCAAATTCATGGTCTGAAAACAGTTTAATTACAAATTACCACAGCAATCGATTTTCTCATTTACTACAATAAGTTTTTCAATGACGAAGCCCACTCCATTTGTTTGCACTTTATTTTAAACAAGTTTATTCGCATATTTAGTCTATTCGGAAATATTATTTTATAACATACCGTATATCAAAACCTTGCTTGCTGTCTTTTGTAAATATGCTTGTGAACAGTAGTAATGTGAACCTGATATTTTATTACCATATCAATAACTGTATTCCTTTTATTATTTTGATAATTTGTGTGTTGCTATCTAGTATGTATATGGTTATAATTCCTATTTTTCCTTAATGTCATTGTATCAGTGGTACAGATCTTCGTGTATGGCGCGTGCATTCAAACACAGAACCAAGAAATATCATGATTTCTCAGCCTCACAGTCGTCTGAGGAGTCGTGTTTCCTGACTCTGATTTAAATTTTAGTTCAGTCTTTAATCACGGGCAACACCCAGTCATTACCAGAGTGGCTTTAAGATTAATTTAATCCTGAGTGTGATGCTGTCCTTGTGAGGCCTCTCTGCACTTCTGTTTCACCTGTAAATAAAACTGATGTAAATATTCAAATACTAGCCCTCATTCTGTCGAGGCCTTTGAAACATCTTTAGACACTTACACTGTTTGTTCTGATCTCGTAAGTTTACATACCCATAAACATCATTCAGGGAGATATTTTCCAACACCTGTTTCACTCAACATTGCTAGCCCTCCAAATTCTCCTTTGTAATCCTGTGCCTAACACAAGGGTACTGCTGAAAAGTCTGCTATTTTTTAATTTCCAACTCCCAAGAATCCTTGGGATACTGTGGCAACTGATCTACCGTACTTCACCTTCCACGAGGCTATCAAGGCTCTCAGTATCAACTCGTTGCCGTTGGATCATATCTCACTGTTTGTTGTTTTGGTACCTACTTGTTCCAAGGCAGCTAATGAAATGGCTCATGCTGTTCTTACATACATAAACTACCAATTTAACATGGCCATGATTAGTTGTCTGATAACTGCACAGAGTTCCATAATCAAATTTTAGAAGAAATTTGTCGCCCTTACGACTTTTAGGAAACCTTTGCCACATCTTACCACCCAGCTTTAAATTGTCTGGTGGAATGTGCCAACAGCAAGACTTTTGGAAATTCTTCGTCCTCTTGTCAGTTCCATGCAGAACGCAAAGCAGGACTGGCTGCAGGTGGCTGCATCTATTAATGCTTATGTTAACTCACCAGTGGGTAAATATTCCTGTTACATTCTATATGGCCATAATAAGGCCCTCCCATATGATATTCTCAGCCAAAAAACACTGTTAATTAACAATGTAGATGACTGCAGGACTCAAATGCTCATGTTTCATTCCGTTCATAATGATGTTTGCAAGACTTTGACAGTTACGAGGGCTGGAATTATTTACGAGCAACATTATCAAGCTCAATTATCCTCTGTTGACGTTGGAGATGTCATGACTAAATCTCCTGAACGTTTCTCCAGACTTTCTCCTAATTTTTATGGGCCATTTTTTCGTATTGGCTAAAGAAAATGGTAATAAGTACAGAATTTGGAATCCACATATTCAGGTTTCTAAAACTGGTCACGTTGTTCGGATGAAGAAGGTTAACCCAGAGTTATTATCTAATCCTCATGCAGAACCTGATTCTTCATCTTCTTCAATCCCTGATCCAGTTTCTTCTCCATCTCATGTTGACTGCCGAAGTAAACTTAATTCAGCTTCATTTTCACTTTCTCAATAGAAATGGTGTTCTCCCAGTTTCTCCCCCGCTTGGTGTCTGTCTGCGCCGCCACAGATCTTCCTACAGCCTCAGATGTCCTCAAGCCTGGTGTAATGGTTGCTTAGATCAGTGACCTAATCATCATGGGGGACATAGTTTGTGCAAAGTATCAACTACAAGATTTCTTGGCAGTCCCAGTGGAAACTGGGTTTGTCTTCACTTGCCTACAGGGGCTTCGTTCCACGCTACATAGCCTCTCCATTTCAGATAATTTTTTCAGATGATCTTCGTCACGTTGTTAATCGTCAGCTGGCCAGAGTAGGCAAGTTGCTAGATTCCATTCACCATGCTCATAGTACTGTAGATTTCCTTTAGACTTTAATGATCTCAACAGAAACATGACCTTTTTTTTTAATTTGTAGGAATCATCCCTAAGTATCTCTTTTGTACGACCATGGTTAGTGATGTGTCTGAAGTAGGTAAATGCATGTATGAACTAACCCTACCTGCTAAAACCCACCAAAGAATGATCAGTCAGAATTATTAGGCCGTATGCACTTTGCTTGATTCAATTAATAGCATATCTGATATGACCAATCATTTATCACGAGTTGTTAATGACGTCATTGCTACCATACCTCCCATTGAGAAGTTACTGCTTTTCTCCAAAAACTTACTGACTGCCGAAAAGTCCATTGCTTCAGTAACCAACCTTATGGACGTGATTGCGCATGACCTCGTTGATGAGAGTATCGGTCGTGTTGGTTCCAAACTATTACCAGTTGAGAATCTTACTAATGTTCTAAACATTGTTATTGTTTAGTATGGTTTGATTCCTATCTTTGACCAACATCATGTTGAATTTTATTACCCACTGCTTGAGCCTACCTTCACTCATCAGAGCACTCTGGTACACCTTCCAGTGAAATCTTCCTCCCATTTTAGTCCTTGGCGTCTAATTTCCTATCCCTTTCTGGCTACTGGATCCTTGCATGTCGTAGCACAAATTATTGTAGTCTCTAATGATAACAAGCATCTGATGGTCCATCTAAATGTAAAACATCTTACCTACATCTCTATGTCTGTCCGGCTTTTCTTTTAGCATTTGTCCTGGCAGAGGAGGCTTCAAGTGAGGTTTCTCTTACTTGCAATGCTCATTCCAAAGAGCTTAGTGTTTGTCAGTTCACTCCCACCCACTTCTGTGCAATGCAGTTTTCCTACTTCCCAAATGACACACAGCAACACATTGCTTTCACACCCAGCCTGTAAACGGATCTTCGTCCACTGCCTCCCCTTTAGAATGTCTCCTTTAGAAACCCCTCTGTTGTCTCCCATAGAAACTCCTCGGTTGTCTCCTGTAGAAACACCTCTGTTGTCTCCTTTAGAAACCCCTCTGTCATCTCGTTTAGAAACCCCCTCTGTCAACTTCTTTAGAAACCCCTCTGTCGTCTCCTTTAGAAACCTCTCTGTTGTCTCAGAACTTATAAGAATCCATTCCTATCTCAATGACATTTAATTTACTTCCTTCTTTGATGGTTCACTCCCTTCCTACCTAACAACGCCTTTTTTCCTGGTGTCCTTGAGCCTACCTTTTTGTTTTCCCTTAGTGTGTATGTGATGTGTATGTGCTGGTCTTTTGCAATAAACGTGTTTCGTCCACATATAACGTTAAGTACAGGTCTAGCTAGCTCTGCACACTACAGTGTAAAATGGTTAGGCACACGCTAGTTCCATATCAATGAATATAATGGACTCGTTTGAGTGGTGGCCGAGAGATCTACTAGTCCCACTTATGTATATACCATTTATTCACCACAAATCTAAATAGATATTTATTCTCAATCATTATATTGTATATAAATGTGTTTGTTACCTGTTCATACAGTATTTCATCATACCTTATGGAAACTCTTTCTGCTGACTCCAGCTAAATACATATTTTACTTAGGTCACTGTTTCAGTTCAGCCATCTCCGACTCCATGTTCACCAGGACAGACTATCACGAACATTCACCAGGGCAGGCTGCGCCTCTACTTTGTCCTGGGTAAGTCCTGTATTCCCCAAGCTCTGTAAATAATATCAGTTATACAGTCTACTAACCTTACTACAGTTTGGTTCTATCCCGAAGACGAACTGAACCAGCAACACTTAATATTTAGCAATAATCGTCCCGTTACATTTAAAGCCATCAGTAAGCTTTCATAACTGTCCATGAGGTGCACTAAATGAGCTACAGGAACAAAAGCATACGTGTTACCACTGTGTAAAGAAACTGCCTAAAGACCTTTTTGAAAGAATTAGTGAGCCTTGTCCACAAACTAAGACTGAATATGGCACCAAAGTTTTCTATTAATCCAGGAGGATCTGCACAATAAACCCAATAATCTTGTTCAAAGTATGTGAAAAAAAAAAAAAAAAAAAAACTTCGTTCCAGTACCACCAGAATAATGGATGGGGTATATGCGTGGGAGTAGGTGAGAAGAGAGGGCAAAAGAGGGTGTATGTATTCCTGTGTTTATTAATATTTTTAAATGCAAAGAAGATGCAACCAAAGGCCAGGGGCGTGCAAATTACTCCTTCCAAGAAAAAAACAAAAACAAAATAACAGAGCCAAATTCAAGATCCATTCATTTCGAGATGCCTGGACACACTGCGTTTGAAAGACTAGAGATCGTAGGCAGTAGGAAAAACAGATATAGGGAGATAGTTCCAGATTTGACTTGTTGTGTACATGGAGGACTGCGAGTAGTGGTTAACTCTTGCATTAGAGAGTTGGAAAAAAAAAATGAGAGTTTGTTGCTAAACAGGTGCGACGTGCCCTCCGTAATGCTGGCGGGATGCAAGCAGACAGATCAAAGGGGAAGTGACCATTGAATAAGTGATACAAGGGAGGTAAAGATGCAACAGTGTGGCGAAGAGACAGAGGTTGAAGGGAGCCAGTAAGAGGAGGAGAGTTAATGCGACGAAAAGCCTTTGACTCCATCTGGTTGAGATGAGTTGTGTGACGGGAGCCTCCCCACACATGATAGTTCTACTCTATATAGGGACGAATAAAACCACGTGTATAAAGTCAACAACTGTGCAGGGGTAAAGAAGTTACGGGTTCGGCTTAGCACACCCAATCTCTTGGAAGCAGATTTTACAAGAGATGTAATGTTCCTTCCAAGATAAATCACGAGAGAATGAAACCCCAAGCATTTTAAAGATGAAGCACGATAGAGCTGGATATTATTAAAAACTAGGGGATACTCCTGTGAAAGACTTTGTCGGGTTGACAGATGTAAGAGCTGAGTTTTTGATGCATTAACAAGGTTATTTATGTCCCATTCAGAGATATGCACCAAGTCATACACTGGGTGTGCCATAGCCTCATCCCTTTTTTGTTGAAGTGATTGCTGAGATAGATGTTACGAGAAGCAAATGGAATGGTGAGGGGTGGAGTCATCAGCGTATGAGTGGATAGGGTTAGATGTACAGCTTAGAAGGTCATTGATGAATAAGTGAAAGAGAGTTGGTAATAGAACAGAGCCCTGAGGAACATCAGTATTGATAGTTCAAGGAGAAGAAGAGTGGCCGTCTACAACAACCAGAAAGGAAGCTAGAGATGAAGGCAACGGTAGAAGGCTAGAAAGCGTAAGAGGGTAGTTTAGAAATTAAAGATTTATGCCAGACTCGATCGAAAGTCTTTGAGATGTCAAGTGCAATGGCACAGCTTTCGCCAAAGTCCCGAAAGGAGGATGGCCAGGAATCTGAGAGGTAGGTGAGAAGATCGCCAGTGGAGTGTCGGTGACGGAACCCATACTGACAATCAGAAAGAAGGTTGTAATAGGAAAGATGCTTTAAAATTTTTATGTTAAGAATACACTCGAAAACTTTTGAGGCACAGGATGTTAAAGTTAATGTACCATAGTTAAAGCATTGGGAATGTCACCATTCTTTGGGACTGCCTGAATAAGTGCAAACTTCCAGCATGAAGGAAAGGTGCAAGTTGACAGATAAAGATGAAAGAGTTTACCAAGGTAGGGTGTAAAAACAGAATCGCAGTTCTCGAGGACAACAGGAGGGACTCCATCAGGCCCATATTCCTTGTTAGTACTGAGGCCAGTGATGACATAAAATACATCAGTTGAAGAAATTTTAATTTCAGCCATAAGGAAGTCAGAGGTGGGAAGCGATGGAGGGACAGCACTGGAATTGTCTAAGATGGAATTGGAGGCGAAAGTCTGAGTGAAGAGTTCTGCTTTATCAGTAAAAGAAATAGCTACAGACCCATCAGAATGGAAAAGAGGAGGGACGGATGATGAGGTAAAGTTTTTAGAAAGGTTTTTGGCAAGGTGCCAGAAGGAGCAGGAGGAATTCGAGTTGGAGGGTTCAGAGCATTTAGTACAGATGAAATTATCTTTAGCAGAGGGAAGAACAGACTTAGCACGATTCAGGGCAGAAATATAAACGAAATGAGATTCGGGGGTGGGTGAGCTCCGGTACCTTTAGTAGGCCTCCTCCTTGTTGTGGACAGCATTAGAACAAGCATGATTAAACCATGTTTTTTTTTTTTTTTTTTTTTTTTTTTTTTTCATTAGTCAAACGATATGAGAAGGGAATATATGCTTATATGCCCGAGAGAATAGCCTCTATAATGCACATAGCACACTCAGATGGCTCTCGGCCATGGAAACAATAATCATTTCAGAGAAAATCAAAGAAGTTCTGCCTGAGGGTACCTCAGTCAGCAGCTTCAAAATGCTACAACCGACATTTCTTTGGAGGGTCCACAGGCCTTATTGAAGTAATAGGACAGGTTAAGGTAATAAGGCTGTGATCGGAGGAGCCCAACGGAGAGGAGTGATTTACAGCATAAGCAGAAGGATTAGTTGTGCAGGAGATGGAAGGAGAAAATAAGAGAGTATGGGTCAGTTGGTTCAAGGATTGTGTGGTTAAGATTGAAAGTTGGAATACAAGCGTGAGAGATTGTGTGTGTGGTTTTTTTATGCAAGGAAGTAGGAACCAAAGGCCAGGAGCCCGCAAACCAATCCTTCCAAGAAAAAACAAAAACAATACAAAAGGGAGCCAAATTCAAGATTCGTTCATTTCGAGATGCCTGGACACACTGTGTTTGAAAGGCTGGAGATCATAGGAAGTAGGAAATACAGACAGAGGGAGCCAGTTCCAGAGTTATGTTGCATAATTGAAGAACTGGGAGAAACAGTTAACTCTTCCATTAGAGAGTTGGTCAGAGAAGAGATGAGAGTTTGTTGCTAGACGGGTGCTACGCACCTGTCATAGAGGTGGGGGGATGCAAGCAGACAGTTCAGAGGAGTAGTGACAATTGAAGTAGCGATAGAAAAGAGATAAAGATGCAACAGTGTGGCGAAGAGACTGAGGTTGAAGGAAGCCAGAAAGAGGAGGAGAGTTAATGAGACGAAAAGCCTTTGACTCTAACCTATTGATAACAGCTGTATGTGGGGAGCCTGCCCACACATAAGAGTTGTACGCTACACAGGGGCGAATAAAACTCGTGTATAAAGTCAACAACTGTGCATCGGTAAAGAAGGTACGGAGTCGTCTTAGCACACCTAATCTCTTGGAAGCAGATTTTACAAGTGATGTAATATGATCTTTCCAAGATAAGTCCCGAGTGAATGAAATCCCAAGCATGTTCATGGATGATGCAAGATTGAGCTGGATATTAATAAACTTACTGGTTACCCCTGTGGAAGATTTTGTTGGGTTGATAGGTGTATGAACTGAGTCTTTGATGCATTAAAAACAAGATTATTCTTACCTCATTCAGAGTTACGAGCCATGTCGGACATTAGGTGTGCCATAACCTCATCCCTTGTTTGTTGAAGTAACTGCTGAGATGGACGTTGAAGAAACCGAATGGCAAGGTGAAGGATGGAATCATCAACATACGAGTGGATTAGGTTAGGTGAACAGCTTAGGTCACTACTGAACTAAAGGAAGAGAGTAGTGATAAGACAGAGCCCTTAGGAACACCACTGTTGATAGTTCTAGGAGAAGAACGATAGCCGTCTATAACAGTGGCTATAGAATGATGAGAAAGGAAGCGATAGATGATGGCACTGGCAGAAAGATAGAAACCGTAAGAGGGCATTTTGGAAATTAAAGATTTATGCCAAACTCGATCGAAAGCCTTTGATATGTCAAGTGCAATGGCAAAGCTTTCGCCAAAGTCCCAAAAGGAGGATGACCAGGAGTTTGAAAGGTAGGTGAGAAGATCGTCAGTGGAGTGTCCCTGAAGGATCCCATACTGACGATCTGAAAGAAGGTTGTGATAGGAAGGATGTTTTAAAATTTTTTTGTTAAGAATAGACTCGAAAACTTTTGAAACACAGGATGTTAAAGCAATTGGACGATAGTTAGAGGGGTGAGAATGGTCACCATTCTTTGGGACTAGCTGAATGAGAGCAAACTTCCAGCAAGAAGGAAAGGTACAAGTTGCCAGACAAAGGCGAAAGAGTTTACATAGGCAGGGTGTAAGCACAGAAGCACAGTTCTTGAGGACAACAGGAGGGACTCCATGAGGCCCATATGCCTTGTTAGCACTGAGGCCAGTGATGGTAAAAAATACATCAGTTGAAGAAATTTTAATGTCAGGCATGAGGAAGTCAGAGAGGGGAAGTGACGGAGGAACAGCACTGGAATCGTCTAAGTTGGAATTGGAGGAGAAAATCTGAGCGAGATCTGCTTTATCAGTAAAAGAAATAGCTACAGATCCATCAGAGTGGAAAAGAAGAGGGAAGGATGACGAGGTAAAGTTGTTAGAAAGGTTGTGGCAAGCGTGTGTGTGTGTGTGTGTGTGTGTGTGTGTGTGTGTGTGTGTGTGTGTGTGTGTTCTTACCTAATTCTTACCTAATTGTATCTTTACGGGAATGAGTCAAGCTCGTAATGTCCCGTGACTTAACCCGCCCCGTCCCGGCCACTTTTCGACCACTGGTACCCCCCAATCCCGGGCAATTTTCGACCTTTTTTTTTTTTGCTAAAACTTTCGCTTTTGGTCAGAAACATCGAAAATTCATAGAGAAATCGCTCACCTGAGGTTTAAAATACTCATTACAGGTAGGAGAGCCTCCTTACTTTACTGGGTTTTCTATCAGGCTGGCACCAAAGAAAACGAGTTCTATGGGAGGATAACTATTTCACACCACTCATAAACGGTATTTATTTATTTACTGTTACGAATTTATATGTAGTACAAAAGTATATTGGTTTTCAAGCAGTAATATAGGCATTATAAGCATTGTTTCACTCACTAATACCTGACCTTTTTTTGCCACATTACCTGATCATCATTTCTAACTGTTTCTTCCTCTAATGCTATGTAAAGTTTGTCCTCCACATTGTCATTGATTGGGGAATCACTCTGGCCCTGAATTTCGTACCGTGGCATGACATGGCTATACTGGCCAGGTCACTGATAACAGGTGAATTGCTGAGAAAAGGGCATGCAGGGGGGGGAGGAGGTCATGCTGGGTAAGGCATTGTCTCTGCCTGGCATCTTGTTGAGGCAGGTGTCCCGTGTATACGTACCAAAAATGACTCGCGAAAATTGAAAATTGTGGAAATTATGAACCTTGCAATTGCAGGACGTTGAAGTACGTCCTCGGGATTAGCTGTGACAAAACGTGAGGACGTGGAAGTACGTCCTCAGGACGGCGCGGGTTAAACCATATTTATCGTACATATCCTTAAATTTGTAAATTTTTTTGGCACACACTATTTCATTCGGAAGTGCATTCCATTGATCAATTGCTCTGTTTGGGAAACTAAATTTCCTTACGTCTTTATCACCTCTCTTCTTATGCAGTTTTTTGCAGTGTCCTCTTGCTGATGCTTCTCCATATGTTAAGTAATCATTTATGTCTATTTTCTCCTTCCCTGATATGCACTTATATAGCAATATCATGTCACCTCTTTTCCTTCTCTCCTGTAGTGTTGGTAGATTCAGTTTATTTAGTCTTTCTTCGTAGCGTAGGTCCCTTAAGCTTGGTATCCATCTTGTAGTGGCCCTTTGAACTTTTTCAATCTTGTCTATATGCTTTTTGAGATGAGGACTCCAGACTACTGATGCATATTCCAGGGTTGGTCTAATGAATGATGTTATTATCCTTCTTAGCATGTCTTCGTTTATGTATGTGAATGTTATTCTCATATTTGCAAGCAGTGTATACATGTTCCGTACCTTCTCGCTAATGTGGTCAGCCGGAGATAGTCTGTTATTGATAATCACACCTAGGTCTTTCTCTCTTTCTGATGTGTATAGGGTTTTATTTCCTAACTTATAATCCCAATCAGGTCTTTTTCCACTTTTACCAAACTTGATTACATGACACTTGTCCACATTGAATTCCATTTGCCATGTACTACTCCATTCATGAAGTTTATTTAATTCTTCTTGTAGCTCTTTACAAGAGTCTGTGTTAGTAATTCTCCTTTGTATTTTTGCATCATCTGCAAACATATTCAGATAGCTCTCGTTTCCAGTGTTACTGTTTATATCATTTATATACACCAAAAACATGATTGGTGCCAGCACTGAACCCTTTGGTACTCCACTAGTCACTTCTTTCCATGATGAGTAGTTTCCTCTTAGTACTGTTCTCATTTCTCTTTTTATGAGAAAGTCTTGCATCCAACAAAACAGTTTGCCTTGAATTCCTCCTTGATGGTACAGTTTCCATAAAAGTCTTTGGTGTGGTACTGTGTCAAAAGCTTTCTTGAAATCTAAATAGATACTGTCCACCCATCCTTCCCTTTCCTGTATTGTGTTTGTTACTCTGTCATAGTAGCTCAACAGATTAGTAACACATGCTTTTCCTTTTCTGAAACCAAACTGTCTTTCTGTTATCACACTGTTTTCTTCTAGATGATTTACCCAAGCTTTTCTTATAAGCTTTTCTAATACCTTGCTTACAACACTGGTCAGTGATACTGGTCGGTAGTTGAGTGGATTTTGTCTATTTCCTTTCTTGAATAAGGGGACAATAATTGCTTTTTTCCAAATATCATGTAGTTTACCTTGACTCAAGGATTTCTTGAAAAATAAAAATAATGGTTTACTTAACTCCTTTGCACATTCTCGTAATACCCAACATGAAATTTCATCAGGACCACTTGCTTTTCCTCTGTCTAATCTACTTAACTCCTCCTGTATTACTTTTTCTGCTATTTGTATATCTGGTAGTATGTGTGGACATGCGTGTTCCACATAGTCCCTTTCAAAAATTTTTTCTTCTTTAAAAACTAATTGGAAATTCTTATTTAGTGCTTCACAAATATCTTTCTCTTGTGTATAAGTGATTCCCTCGTCCGTAATGGATTGTATTATATCTTTTACTTTGGTTTTGCTTCTGATATATCAGTAAAACAGCTTTGGTTGATCACTACTTTTATTTATTATATCCTTCTCAAACTGTTTTTGTGCTTCCCTCCTTATTCTTGTATAGTCGTTTTTTGCCTGTTTGTAATTATTATACGCCCTTTCACTATTGTGTCTTCTGTATCTATTCCACAACAAATATCTTCTTTCTTTTGATTTTTTACATTCTGTATTGAACCATTTCTGTATTTTCTTATCTGCTTCTTTGTGCTGTGGGATGTACTTCTGGACTCCTATTTCATAAAATTCACAGAATTTTTTATATACAGCATTTAAAGCTTGTCCTCTAAGCTCATTTTCCCAATCAACTTCTAAGAAATACTTCTTTAGGTCTTGATAATTTCCCATTTTGTAGTTTAGGCTCTTTTTGTAACTGTCATTGCTGTTTACTATCATATGCTATCCTGAAGTTATAATTTAGTATTGCATGATAGCTTTTGCCGAGTGGAGGGTGATGTATTAAACTGTCAATATCATTTTCTTGCCTAGTAAATATTAGATCTAGCACTGACGGTACATCAAGTCCTCTTTTTCTGGTGGTTTCCCTCACATGTTGCTTTAGGAAAAACTCTTGCACGAGTTCCAGGAGCTTTTGGTCCCAACAGCTTTCTTGGCTAATTATATCTAGAGTATTCCAATTTATATTTGTATTGAAATCCCCAGTTAGTATAATTCTTTCCGATTTCTCTTCCATTTTATGTAGTAATGATCTTAAACTCTGAATTGTACTCTCTGCCAGGTCCTCATATTCGTCTCTTTCCCATGTGTTTGATCTGGGTGGCATGTACAAATTGGCTACAATTACTTTACCTTCAGATGTGTTGATCTCTACTGCAATCAGTTCTACTTGTGATGGTATATCTAGTTTTATTTCATTGACTTTTAGATTTTTCTTAGTTAATATTATAATTTCTCCTCCTTTTTTTAAATTTCTGTCTCTTCTCCATATATTGTATTCCTCTAAGTTTAGTATGTCATTGGATATCCTTGGTGTTAATTTTGTTTCACTTAGGTATAGTATTTGTGGTTCATTTTCTCTGACATAATCATTCATCTCTAGTAATTTAGATACCATTCCATCCACATTTGAGTACATCAATTTTATCATCTTGTTTATATACTTGACATGGCTCTACTACCTTCCTCCTTTCTCTTCCATCCTGTTTGTGTACCACTTTCGTACCTGCAATCCTATTACTTTGTAAAAAAATTTCTTCTTCTCCTCTTCTGATCTTCCCTCATTTTTTGTTTTTGCTTCCTCCCTTTTCTCTTTCAGTAATTCCAGTTCCTCTTGTGTTAGGCATCTTTTTATCCATACATTTTTGAACTCCTCTTTTTCCATAAGATTCTTTGCATTTTTTAGTATCTCTTCCACAGTGTTTACACTCTGGAAAGTCACCTTTAGAGGCCTTGTCTTGCTTTTCTCGTATTTCCCTAACCTTTTGTGTTCCTCTATGTCTTTACTACAGATTTCCTCTGATACTTCTTTCAGTAAGCTCATTACATTTGGCATCTCCTTTTTGTCTCTTGTGATCTTGTTTTTTACTTCTTCCTCTTCTATACCATTGATTACTATTGATTTGTTTATATCTACTGAATCTCTGACTAACTTTGGATTGTTTTGGATTATTCTTTTCACTTCCTTTTTAATGCTTTTTTTCCTCCACCCCTGGTTCTAAGTCTTTCTTTACTTTCACCATTTCAGCATACGTGGTTTCCACATCATTTTTGTAGCTTTGCACAGCTTCATTCACCAGTGTTATCTTCTCCTCAATATCATTGCTTTGGTCCATAAGACTGCTTGCTTGCCTAATTGTCTCTGTGTCATTTTTGAACTCTTCCATAACACTCTCGTGATTGACTACTGTACTTGCCATGTCACTCACTTTCTTCCTAAGTGTACTCAATTCCACTGTTAGTTCACTGATGGTTGTGTCTTTCTTATTGGCCTCCCTTCCTAGTTTTTCTATTTCTTCCTTTTGCAAGTACATTTGCTTCTTTATTTCATCAATTTCATTTTTGAAAGCCATTTCTAGTTTGTGTACATGTTCAACCAGTGTACTGTGAGTCTCCACTTCAACCATTTCTTGGTAGAAATCATCATTTTGCTTTTTACTTTTATCCCTTTTCTTTTCCAAATTTGCTTTACTAAAGTATGTATCCGTTTTGCAATACTAAAAGAACAGAGTATGTACTTACAGAGTATGTACAGTTTCCCCGTGTTGCAGTAGTCTAAACAAACCTCAGCTGACTCAGCACATTTTTTCCTCGTGGTTCTTTGTTCTGTTTGAACGTCTTGTTTAAACTTATTTTTTATTTCCTTTTAATAATGAAAAATCATTTAGTCTAACCTGGTACAGAGCTTGACTCATACAAAGATACTAATTTAGGTAATGCCACTGGCCGTGTTGGTTCGGTACAGAGCGCCGATGTCGGACATCTGCCTCGGTTGACTCCCTGTGTGTGTGAGTGTGTGTGTGTGTGTGTGTGTGTGTGTGTGTGTGTGCCAATGCAAGATCCTGCAAGTAGAGTGAATGAAGACTTCTGGGTAAATGTGGAAGTGTGCATGGAAAAGTTTGAGTGGAATGAGAGAGTGTTTTTGATTGGGGATCTGAATGGAAAAGTTGGGAATGTGAAAGTGTGATGTGTGCCTGCAGAAGTGGATGAGAATGACAGTGCTCTAGTGGACATTTGTGCAGGGAGGGGGTTAGTGATAGCCAATACCCTCTTTAGGCACAGAATAATCCACAGGTATACATCGCAAGCAATGAGAAGGATGAGTGGTGAACTGAATGAACGGACGGCAATGATTTTTTTTTTATTATGCTAGGAAGAAGGAGCCAAAGGCCATGAGCCCGCAGTAACAGTTCCCTCCAGGAGAAAAACAAAATACAATAGAGAGCCAAATTCAAGATCCGATCATTTTGAGATGCCTGGACACACTGAGTTTGAAAGACTGGAGATCATAGGCAGCAGGAAATACAGACAGAGAGAGACAGTTCCAGAGCTGACCTGTTGCATAAATGAAAGACTGGGAGTAACGGTTAACTCTTGCATTAGAGAGTTGGACAGAAAAGGGATGAGAGTTTGCTGTCAGACGGGTGCTATGCGCCCGTCGTAGAGGTGGAGGAATGCAAGCAGACAGTTCAGAGGAGCAGTGACCTTTAAAGTAGCGATAGAAAAGAGATAAAGATGCAACAGTGCGGCGAAGAGACAGAGGTTGAAGGGAGTCAGTAAGAGGAGGAGAGTTAATGAGACGAAAAGCCTTTGACTCCACCCTGTTGAGAAGAGCTGTATGTGGGGAGCCTCCCCACACATAAGAGTTGTACTCCACACAGGGGTGGATAAAACCCCTGTATAGAGTCAACAATTGTGCAGGGGTAAAGAAAGAGCGGAGTCGGCTTAGCACACCCAATCTCTTGGAAGCAGATTTTACAAGAGATGGAATATGATCTTTCCAAGAGTAGTCCCGAGTAAATGAAACCCCAAGCATGTTCAAGGATGATGCAGGATTAAGCTGAATATTATTAAACATTAGTGGGTATACCTGTGGAAGATTTTGTTGGGTTGATAGGTGTAAGAACTGAGTCTTAGATGCATTAAAAACAACCATATTATTTTTACCCCAGTCAGAGATACGAGCCAAGTCAGACATTAGGTGTGCCATAGCCTCATCCCTTGTTTGTTGAAGTAACTGTTGAGATGGGCGTTGCGGGAACCGAATGGAAAGGTGAAGGGTGGAGTCATCAGTGTACGAGTGGATAGGGTTAGATGTACAGCTTAGAAGATCATTGATGAATAAAATGAAGAGAGTTGGTGATAGGACAGAGCCCTGAGGAACACCACTGTTGATAAATCTAGGAGAAGAATGATGGCCGTCTACAACAGCCGCTATAGAACGACCAGAAAGGAAGCTAGCGATGAAGGCACAGATAGAAGGATAGAAACCATAGGAGGGCAGTTTGGAAATTAAAGATTTATGCCAGACTCGATCGAAAGCCTTTGAGACGTCAAGTGCAATGGCAAAGCTTTTTGCCAAAGTCCCGAAAGGAGATGACCAGGAGTCTGAAAGGTAGGTGAGAAGATTGCCTGTGGAGCGTCCCTGACGGAACCCATACTGACGATCAGAAAGAAGGTTGTGATAGGAAAGATGCCTTAAAATTTTTCTATTGAGAATTGACTCGAAAACTTTTGAAATACAGGACGTTAAAGCAATTGCACGATAGTTGGAGGGTTGGGAGTGGTCACCCTTCTTTGAGACTGGCTGAATGAGAGCAAACTTCCAGCAAGAAGGAAAGGTACAAGTTGCCAGACAAAGGCGAAAGAGTTTGTCTAGGCAGGGTGTAAACACAGAAGCACAGTTCTTGAGAACAACAGGAGGGACTCCATCAGGCCCATATGCCTTGTTAGTACTGAGGCCAGTGATGGCAGAAAATACATCAACTGAAGAAATTTTAATGTCAGCCATGAGGAAGTCAGAGGGGGGAAGTGATGGAGGAACAGCACTGGAATCGTCTAAGGTGGAATTGGAGGAGAAAGTCTGTGCAAAGAGATCTGCTTTCTCAGTAGAAGAAATAGCTACAGAACGATCAGAGTAGAAAAAAGGAGGGAAGGATGATGAGGTAAAGTTGTTAGAAAGATATTTGGCAAGGTGCCAGAAGGAGCAGGAAGAATTCGAGTTGGAGAGTTGAGAGCATTTAGTATGGATAAAATTATTTTTAGTAGAGGGAAGAACAGACTTAGCATGATTCCGGGCAGAAACGTAAAGATGATGTGATTCAGGGGTGGGTTGGCTCCGGTACCTTTTGTAGGCCCTCTCCTTGTTGCGGACAGCATTGGAATAAGCGTGATTAAACCAAGGCTTTCTTCTGTTAGTCAAAGGATATGAGAAAGGAATGTATGCTTCCATGCCCGAGAGAATAACCTCCGTAATGCGCAAGGCACACTCAGATGGCTCCCGGCCATGGAAGCAATAATCATTCCAGGGAAAATCATAGAAGTACTGCCTGAGGGCCTCCCAGTCCGCGGCTCCAAAATGCCACAGACGACGTTTCCCTGGAGGGTCCACATGCCGTACCAGAGTGATAGGACAGGTTAAGGTAATAAGGTTGTGATCGGAGGAGCCCAACGGAGAGAAAAGTTTAACAGAGTAAGCAGAAGGATTAGTTGTGAGGAAGAGGTCAAATATGTTGGAGTTCTCTCCAAGGCGGTCAGGGATACGGGTAGGGTACTGTAAAAGCTGCTCTAGGTCATTAAGGATAGAAAAGATGTAGGCTTGTTCACCAGGTGGATCCGTGAAAGGAGAGGAGAGCCAAAGGTGGTGGTGAACATTGAAATCTCCTAGAACGGAGATTTCAGAGAAAGGAGAAATGGATAGAATGTGTTCCATCGTAGAAGATAGTCGAAGAATTTTTGATAGTCAGTAGAATTAGGGGATAAATAAACAGAACAGATATATTTAGTCAGAGAATGACAGGAAAGCCGAAGCCAGAGTGTAGAGAATTCAGAAGAATCGAGTTCAGGAACATGAGAGTAAGATGACTCGTTGCGTATACACAACAGCCACCTTTGGCTTTGAAATGAGTATAGAGAAAGTAGGAGGATACAGAAGAGGGTTTGCTGTCAGTTGCCTCAGACAGCTGAGTCTCCGTTACAAAAAGAAGGTGAGGTTTAGAGGAGGAGAGGTGGTGCTCAACAGAGCGAAAGTTAGAGGAAAGGCCGCGAATGTTGCAGAATTGAAGAAGAAGAGAGTCAGACAGTGGTTCCAGATACCTCGAGTCGTCACCGGGAGAGGGGCGGATGGTGGGGGCTTTCATGTTCCCCCCCCCCTGGGGACTCCGAGGCTTGATGAAGAGACCCCATTTTTGTTGAATTTTGAATAGGAAGTGCAGTGTGTACTGTGCATGTAGTTTGGTGTAGATAGTTAGAGAAATTTGTACTGGAGAGCATGCTGGCCTACTCTCTGTGTAACTGAGACACTGAAAAAGTTCAGCAAAGGGGGATGGTCAGGAACTGGTCCTGAGGGCTGATGAAACGGGAGCTCCAGCACTCCTTGTCATCAGCTTTCCATCCACCTCGGGAGTACTGCCCTGCTCGACTGGTGCTCCAGTCTACTCCTGATTATGTGTGCGTGGATGACAGAATGAGAAGATACGTAATGTATGCAAGAGCATACTGAGGTTGGGGGAGTGAACTTTCTGACCACCACTTGGTGGTGGTGAAAGTCAAAGATCAAGTATCGATTAATGTAGACGAGGAGTTTGATTAGATGGACAGGTTGTAGGTGTATCGTAGATTAATGTGTTCCCCTCTGTCCCCAGTGGAGTGTAACGTGGGCCGCTGCTGATGCGTCGTCAAGTAGAGTGAATAGGTAGGTCTCTCTTTTTCTTACCTTCCCCCTTTGTGTATCGTAAGAGAACTGAGTTACAGAGCACTCTTGGGTTACTGAGTTTATTGTACACAGTTATATCAAAATGTGATTGACAGCGTAACGTAAAGTGACAGGTAACCTCCTAGCTGACCCTATCTCCTGCCTTCTGCCCTCGATCGTATTCATGGGCTCTCTGTCTATGCTCTCTGAGAATCTATACAGCTCGGTCGGGATGTAGTGTCTGGTTGACTTACATGGTATCGTCTGGACTCCAAAGAGACTGTTTGAGATACATCATGTGGTAAGACACTCTTGATGGTTTGGGACAACAGGACTGTGGATATACATCATGTGGATTGACATTCCTAGTGAGAAGCTGTGTATGACTCCAACAGACACTACATACTGCTCATTGTGATATAAGATATTTACTAGTGCCTATAATTCCTACACAAGTGCAATGGAGGAATAGAAAGCGGGAAGGACAGGAGGAAGTAGTCCATACAAGGAGAGTAGAAATATGATTTGGAGCAGATGAGGGAAGTGGAGGGCGTGAGCAAGATTTTCAGAGAAGAAATCTGCAGCATGTGAGATGGAGTGTGGGTTGATGACAAGAAGAAAGGGTGTGCAGCATGGTGGAATGTAGAGGTGAGACAAGCTAGAGCGCAAAAGAAGAAAACATATAGTGTGTGGATGGGAAGCAAAGGCATGGACGAAGCTGAGAGACGGAAGAGAGAGTTATATGTAGAGAGGAAGAGAGTGGATGAGGAATTTGGAAGGAATTTGAGTGTAATGTGGAGGGAATGTAAGAAAATGTTCTGGAAAGAGGCAAAAATAGTGAGACAGGGTGATAAAGAAGTTTGTAAGGGAGTAAAGGATAAAAATAGTAGATTGATTATGGAGAAGGGAGAAAAAGTAGGCAGATAGAGAGATCACTTTAAGGAACTATTAAACATAGAGAAGGAAAGTGGTGCGAGTATAAGTGGCTGGGGAGTGGCTCGGAGTATGAGGTTGGTGAAAAAGGAGGAAGAGATCAGTAGGATGGGAGTAGTTGAAGCAATGAAGAAAGTCAGAATGGGGAAAACCCAAGAGATTGATAGAGAGTGTGGTGAAATTCTGAAGCACGGGGGAGAGATGGTAGTAGAATGGATATGGAAGATGTTCAGATTGGCCCGGGAGGAAGGTGAAGTCCCTGAGGACTGGAAGTCAGATATAGTTATTCCCCTGTACACGGGGAAAAGGGGAAATGTGTGTGGTAGTCATAGGGGCATTTGTCTTCTTAGTGTAATGGGCAAAGTTTATGTTAGGATACTTATTGACAGAGTTAGGGAAATAACAGAGGAATTGGTTGGAGAAGAACAGGGAGGGATTAGGACGGGATGAGGTTGTGTAGATCAGATATTCATCCTTAGGTTTTTAGTGGAAAGTTTCTGAGAAGGGAAAGAAGTTGTATGCGGCCTTCATGAATTTCGAGAAAGCATTTGACATAGAGAATAGACAAGGAATGTGGAAAATATTAAGAGTATATGAAGTAAATGGGACGTTGTTGAATGCCGTGAAGAGTAAATGTGACAGTGCTAAGGCAGCAGTGCGTATGGATAGTAAACTGAGTGAAATGTACTGTCTGAATGTCGGACTGAAACAGGGATGTTTCGTGTATCCATGGTTGTCCAATCTGTTTACGGATGGGGTTATTAAAGAGATACAAGGTAGCGCAGTGGATGTTGGAGTGGCCGTAATGAGAGAGAGCGGTGCTTGGAAACTTCATGTACCGTTGTTTGCAGATGATACTGTATCGTTAAGTGAAGACAATGGGGAATTGCCAGGCTTGGTGAATGAGTTTAAGAAAGCGTAGAAACGGAATCTAAAGGTGGACGTAGGGAAAGCAAAGTTATGGTCTTCGAGAGAAATTGAGTCACTGAATGTACAATGAGGCTGGATGATGAGGAAATGGAAAATGTGAGTGCATTTAAGAACTTGGGTAGTGTGATGAGTATGGATGGAAGTTTGGAGGACAAAGTGCTTGGAAGGAAGATAAGTTGCTGGTTCTTTGAAAGGAGTGATAAGAAACAGGGAAGTGAGAACGGAAGTAAAAAAGTCACTGCATGATAGTATTGTCATACCAACTCTAACGTATGGAAGTGAACCTTGGACCATGTTGGAAGGACACAAGAGTGAGAGTGGAAATGAGTTATTTGAGAGGGGCATGTGGTTATATGGAGACAGACTGACAAACGAGGAAGTAAAGGATCATTACGGTGTTAATGTGAGTGTGACAGAAAGTGTTAGAAAAAATACACTGAGGTGGTTTGGCCATGTGGAGAGGATGGAGAGCGAGAGACTAACGAGAAGATATATGCGAGTGAGGTGGAGGGGGGGAAAGGGAGGGGGATTTGGCTAACGTGGCAACAGCGCGCGCCCGTGTGTGTGTGTGTGTGTGTGTGTACAATTTTTCGAATCACTAAGTTTCAACCTTCGAATTATATTATGTGGCCATTGTATTATGCTGTGATATAGGCTAATAAATATTATGTGATTGTTTGGGAGAATGGGCTGTGCACAATACATTATATAAAGTCTGAGTTATATAAAATAATTCTCTTGCCTTGCAGCGTGATCCACGATACAGGTTGAGTTGAGATTCAGACAGAGGAATGGCGCGATGTAGGGGGAAGGGGGGAGTATGGGACTGAGCGGCCAACAGTAACACATTCTTAGTCATTACAGTATAGTTATTAAGGTGTCAGTGGTATCCTGTATCCTAAATAATAATAAATATTTATATTTTTTAATATCTTTATATAGATCCGATTACACACTTTAAATTACACCAAACATAGAATACCCCCTCCCTCATTAACGGAAAACATTCAGCCTACATTACCACTTCAACTCTCTCTCTCTCTCTCTCTCTCTCTCTCTCAGGTGGCTATCAGTAGACACACACTCACATTATCAGTTTGTGCTAATGAGTAATGACATTGCACTTAATATGTTTACCCAAAATTTAATACCGTGTCAAAATATAAGAGCGATACATAACCACCTCACAGTACGCATAACGTTAACCAATAATCAGTACTTATTTGCATAGTCTATGTTTCGGTAATAGTCATGAAGTAGCCATACTCAGTGATATTTTCGTTAATGTTAGAGGTAATCATGTATTAGTGGCAGATACCAGTTAGAGGGGAGGTGGCCGCTGACACCCCTAATCCTCATAGCTATGCTGGTGAGCTGTATGTCACTGCAGAGGTTCCTGTTCCTCCAGTTATAACAGTAATTAAAGTTAACACCCTGATGAACAACCATTTCTCATGAAAAATAGAAACAGCCTGTATGGAACTCTCAAAATACAGTACGTTATGGAGCACATTGTGGGAGCTTTGCAGCTCTCATGCACCGGTCACAGTCTTGGTTCTTTGTTTGCCAGACTGACAATGTGCATTGTTAATGGACATGCTATTAATGTTAGTTCTGTATGCTTATTTACACTTGGAACATGAGAATTCAAAGCAGCATTTCATTCAGTACACAGAATGCCTAATACAATATGTGGTTGTGCGTGTGGGTGTGGGACGATATGTGTGGTGAGGGTGGGGGTAGTATAGTGAGTATATATAAAATGTGTGTCATAATGGTAATATGGGTGTGTGCATGCGTGGCTAAGGACGTTCAAGACTGATATGCCTTTAACACTTCATGGCACACACCTCAGTATTTATTTAGGTTCTATTTATAAGCTTGTAGCATGTTATATAATTATATTATTATGATTATGTTTTGGGGGTGGAACCTGAAATAACATAAAAACAAACACCGATGTATCATAATACTGTAATATGGAATCCATATTACATAAGTAACTAATTCTTCCAGGAGAAAATAATGTTATTTCAATGTTCATTACAAAATTACACTGTAGGAGCATCTGTTTTTAAGGTTAGTTTACCGGATTCCCTGCGACCAGTTTATTAAGCTATACTATAGCATAGATTTATGCAATAAATCCGTTATATACTGTATTAACTATGTCATGAAGGCTCACACACTGGACATTCACGTAAACTACTTCGAACAGGCAGCAAGTTTTGTTTTTAGTAGTTTGCGAAGTTCACGTGTTTTTGGGTGTGGTTATAAATCCAGCTGTCCTTTGCTGGCCAATGTAATTCCTTATAAAATGAGACTGGGCAAGTGTAAAACCAGTATCCTATTTCGCATAGTATTTTCAAAATGATCACTGATTATATTGTTGAATGCTGTGAAAAGTTTGTATGATGGTGCTAAGGCTGCAATGCGTGTGGATGGTGAACTAAGTGAATTTTTCTCTTTGAAGGTTGGGTTGAAACAGGGATGTGTTATGTCTCCATGGTTGTTCAATCTGTACATGGATGGGGTAATAAAAGAGGTACAAGGTAGGGTAGTGGATGTTGGAGTGGCCCTGGTGATAGAGGGTAGTGTTTGGAAACTCCCTGTACTGTTGTTTGCAGATGATACTGTGTTGTTGAGTGAAGACGAAGGAGAGCTGCAAGGCATGGTGGATGAGTTTGGGAGAGTGTGTAAGAAACGGAATCTAAAAGTGAATGTAGGGAAGAATAAAGTGATGGTCTTTGAGAGAGGTGAAGTCAGTGAATGTACAGCGAGGTTGGATGGTGAGGAATTGGAAAATGTGAGTACGTTTAAGTACTTGGGTAGTGTGATGAGTAAGGATGGAGGTTTGGAGGGTGAAGTGCTTGAAAGGGTACAGCAGGGAAGAAAGGTTGCTGGTTCCTTGAAAGCAGTGATAAGAAGCAGGGAAGTGAGCAGGGAAGTGAAAAAGTTACTACAGGACAGTATTGTGATACCAACTCTAACGTATGGAAGTGAAGCTTGGACGTTGCTAGAAGGACACAAGTTGAGCAGTGGAAATGAGTTATTTAAGAGGAGCCTGTGGAGTCAAATGGAGAGACAGGCTGACAAATGAGGATATAAAGGAGCGTTGTGGTGTGGACGTGGATGTGTTAGGAAGCATTAGGAGGAATACACTGAGGTGGTTTGGCCATGTGGAGAGGATGGAGGGTGAAAGACTGACGAAGAGAGTGTATGTGAGTGAGGTGGAGGGGGGAAGAGGGAGAGGGGAGGCCGAGGATGAGATGGGGGGATGGGGTGAAGAGGTATATGAGAGAGGGGGGTGTGAGTTGGGAGCGGGGCAGTGAAATGGCGGGGGACAGGACGACGTGGAGGCGATTTGTTTGTGGCCACCCCGAATGGGATTGAGGCGTCTGGCAATAGACAGATAGATAGTATTGCATGACCCTCCCGAATGACCACACCCGATTCTTTTTATTTATTTATTTTAATGTTGGGTCACTTGGAACGAAAATCAGTAAATGACGCGATAGCCCAGGTGAATTTGTTGAATATAACTTAGCCAGTACGAAGTTTCTTGTTTAATATGATGTGTGGGTGTATGGTATCAGGTAAAAGTGAGAACCTACATACAGAGAGAGAGAGAGAGAGAGAGAGAGAGAGAGAGAATATATAAATATGGTAGGGAACTGTAAGAATTATGGTAAACGGACAGGTTGAAAAACTGACTGGAGAGTGCGGAAGAGCAGTAGGTAGATAAAGGCCAGAGTACAGATGTGTTGAATGTATGCCTGACACTTCTCCATATGACTGTTACCAGGTATTTTGTATTCATAAAATTTAATGATAGAGAAAAGATTTCTGGAGGCGACAGTACTCTAACGCATATGTATAAATTTACTGACGATATGTATAACAAACATATTTTTTTATTCAGTATCACTAAACAACTTTAATATTATATATATATATATATATATATATATATATATATATATATATATATATATATATATATATATATATATATATATATATAAAGACATCTAGAGATCAATTGAGATTCATAGTAATAATACGTCTAGATGAACTCATATTACCAACACTTGCACCACTGTTTATGAAGCCTTACAATCCTCATAAAATATACCATACAAATATTGGATAATGAACCATAACATGAAGAACGGTGGCATTTCCCGAAGCGTCAAAGATATTAGAAATGAAACTATATGAGCGATGTATTAATATTCTATTCACGTGCAGATACGACCATAGGAACATCTACGAGGAGACTAGATGTGGACACGTCACCGTCAATGTCTGGGGGTGGGTGTGCATCCACGGCATGGGTGATGTCACCAGGATAGACGGGAGGTTCACTGCTGAAAAATACATTGAAATTTTGCAGGAATTAATCCCCTCAGTCCAGGAGCGGAACTGTCCGTTTCCTTCCGGCTCTCTAATTTTTGTTCAGGACCGCTGTCCCATCCACATGGCAAGAAGACTCTCGGAATGGTTTGGAGGTCGAGAGGACTTGCAGCTGCTCGACTGGCTCAGTAAGGGGGCAGACATGGAGTCCATCAAAATGTATGGGGGAATATGGTTAACTGTTGGGAACTTGAGAGGGAACGGAGTCCAGATGAACTACTGGCCCACATCCATGCCTAGTGGAAACTGTTCAGAAACCAGCAACAGCTCACACGGAATCAAGTCACTCTATGCCAAACAGACTTTCGGGAGGTGATCGAGAAGGAGAGTGGGTTGACTTCCTATTAATGAATGAGTTTCATACAAATCATATATATATTTTTTTTTATTATCCTCTGATTATAATGGAATTATTTCATGTAGTATAACAATCTAACAGTAACTTTATCTGACAATATAACTGATACGACACTCTTATATATTTTGCTCACTGACATGATTTTTATTAGTCACACAGGAATTAGGGACGTTTATGTGCATTTCTTAAAGCAACTTTCCTGTTACAATAGCAGGTTCTTTATATTAAAATATGATACTTTCTTGATTGCACAGTGACAACTCTCTAGACATTTTGCCAACTCGCTAGACATCTTGCCACATGCAGACATTCCTAAGGTGCTGTTTCCCAGTCGTCATAATGAGAGAGGTGAAGGCAGTGAATGTACAGCGAGGTTGGATGGTGAGGAATTGGAAAATGTGAGTAGGTTTAAGTACTTGGGTAGTGTGATGAGTAAGGATGGAGGTTTGGAGGCTGAAGTGCTTGAAAGGGTACAGCAGGGAAGAAAGGTTGCTGGTTCCTTGAAAGCAGTGATAAGAAACAGGGAAGTGAGCATGGAAGTGAAAAAGTTACTACATGACAGTATTGTGATACCAACTCTAACGTACGGAAGTGAAGCTTGGACGTTGTTGGAAGGACACAAGTCAAGAGTGAGAGCAGTGGAAATGAGTTATTTAAGAGAAGCCTGTGGAGTCACATGGCGAGACAGGCTGACGAATGAGGATATAAAGGAGCGTTGTGGTGTGGATGTGGATGTGATGGGCAGCGTTATGAGGAACACACTGAGGTGGTTTGGCCATGTGGAGAGGATGGAGGGTGAAAGACTGACGAAGAGAGTGTATGTGAGTGAGGTGGAGGGGGGAAGAGGGAGGGGGAGGCCGAGGATGAGATGGAGGGATGGGGTAGAGAGGTATATGAGAGAGGGGGGTGTGAGTTGGGAGCAGGGCAGTGAAATGGCGGGGGACAGGGCGACTTGGAGGCGATTTGTTTGTGGCCACCCCAAACGGGATTGAGGCGTTTGGCAATAGATAGATAGATAGATAATGATTTTAAAAAATTACTTAGGAATAAGTTGGTCAGTGTGTGATCAATAACAAATACAGGTAAACTGCGAACAACTGCACTTGCTGTCTGTTCGATGTAGTTTTGAGTGAACGTCCACCATGACATCACTTATAATACAATATGTAACATATATATTACTTAACTCAAAGCTACAGAATACCGTCACATACTGATCAAATGAAATCCGATAATCGAGGCTTAAGAAACGCTGCACATACAACGTATTTAAATGGATGTTATAATATGGTAATATTTCTTCCTGAAATTTTGCTGTTCATGTATTTTGCCACACATAATGCATATTTTTAATATTTTAGTGTTTGTCTTTATATGGTGTTTCAGTTTTCACCCCCAAAATATAATCATATATAATATAATAATGTAACATGCTACAAACTTATGAAGAGAACCTAATAAATACTGAGGTGCGTGAGGCAAATATTACAGATCAGTCTTGGACGTCCTTAGCCACGCATGCACAGACCCATATTACCATTATGACACACATTTCATGCTCACTATACTCCCACCACCCCAACCACACGTATTGTCCCACACCCACACGCACATTCTGTGTGCTGAATGAAATCCTGCTTTGATTTCTCATGTTCCAAGTGTAAATAAGCACACAGAACTAACATTACTAGCATGTTAATTAACACTACACGCTGTCAGGCTGGCAATACTGAAACAAAGGACCAAGCTTGTGACTGGTGCGTGAGGGCTGCAAAGCTCCCACAACATGCTCCATAATGTATTTTAGGAGTTCCATACAGGCTGTTTCTATTTTTCAAAAGAAATGGCTCTTCATCAGAGTGTTAACTTTATTTATTGACATAACTGGAGGAACAGGAACCTTTGCAATGACACTACAGCTCACCAGCGTAGCTACGAGGATTGGGGGTGTCAGCGGCCACCTCCCCTCTAACTGGTATCTGCCACTAATACATGATTACCTCTAACATTAATAAAAATATCGCTGAGTATGGCTACTCCATGACTATTACCGAAACATAGACAATGCAAATAAGTACTGATTATTGGTTAACGTTATGCGTAATGTGAGGTGGTTATGTATCGCTCTCATATTTTGACACAGTATTAAATTTTAGGTAAACATATTAAATGCAACGTCATTACTCATTAGCACAAACTGATATAGTGTGTGTGTGTCTACTGATAGCCACCTGAGGAGTTTGAGAGAGAGAGAGAGTTGATGTGGTGGAGCAGGCTGTTTTCCGTTAATGAGGGAGGGGGTATCCTATGTTTGGTATAATTTAAAGTGTGTAATCAGGTCTACATAAAGACAATAAAAAGAAATAAGTTTATTATTATTTAGGAGACAGGATATCATTGACACCTTAATAACTATACTGTAATGACAGAGGTTGTATAACTGTTGGCCGCTCAGTCCCATATTCCTCCCTTCCCCCTACATCGCGCCATTCCTCTGTCTCTGAATCTCAACTCAATCTGTAAAGTGGTTCACGCTAAAAGGCAAGAGAATTATTTTATATAACTCAGACTTTATAAAATGTATAGTGCACAGTCCATTATTCTAAACAATCACATTATTTAGTAGCCTATATCATAGCATAATATAATGGCCACATAATATAATTCGGAGGATGAAGCTTAGCGATTCGGAATATTGTCGGGAACACACACACACACACACACACACACACACACACACACGGGCGCGCGTTGTTACCACGTCAGCCAAATCCCGCAACCAGGTGGTCCTGTCCGTACTCTTGCCGAGTGTACCATTCTGACAAGCTCAGGGGATTGAAACAGTTGCCTTAGAAAATAATAACTTCTCATTACAAATCCCCATAGCCTACAGATATGCCTATTTTACCTTTGAATGTACAGCTGCTCGCAAAAGCTCCGCCGCCCCACCCCTCCATGCCACCCATCCAGTAGCCCACAGTACCATACTAACTCTGGTATCTAAAACTAAGTAAAAGAAACTGTTCAACTCATCATACAGCTAAAGTTACTATATATACCTTTATCCAAACATATTTGAAGCAGTGGGCCCGTGGAAGTCAGGAAATGAATGGAACCCCAGTAGAGGACTTTACATTCGCATACACGTTACATATGATGTACACACACACACACACACACACACACACATATTGTTACGGAACAGAGAAAGATAATGTACACTTTAAGTGAGAATACTAAAAATCACTACTGTCCCGTAAAGTTCCAGGTTCAAAACAAAAGAGTTAGGTAAAATTACAAGTTAAAGTTTAATGCTCAAACTAACAACAAAACATTCAGGACTCATAAGGATAATGTAATGGCAAAAAACAGGTTAAATATATGGTTAACTGCAATAGCCTCTATTAACATGAAATTAGCATGAGTAAATTTATCTAAGTCAGCCCTGATAAAATGACAATACCAGATAATACTCAGTGAATGCAAGATATATTATTACAGATACAAAATAATATTACCACTGACATAAAAACACATGAATCACAAAAACCCCACCAGGCCCACGAATCAACACCCCATGCTACACAATACAAGAAAAAATGCAACAACACTTATATTCAAATTACGCAGCTGCTAGATGGCTGGAGACTTCCTGAGCACTCACAATAATAACAACTGTACAGGGGAGGACAGAGATGTGAACAAAATGAGGAGTAGATCTACAGTAAGTGGCAATAATGCAGAGACTGAGCTCATTATATAGGGGCCGGCAGAGCTTGATACAACTTGTAAGAAGGACGCGCAAATGAAGCCAGAGGGGACAAAGAGTTGACACTCCTGCTCTGAACAACAGAAAGAACGACTTACTCTACTGTAAGGGAGGAGGGGGGAGTGAGGTAGAACACGCTCGTGATCAAACATGCAGCATACTGTACGTTAGAATTACACAAAGGATGATGAAATCATAGGCTATGTAACACCTCCCCACAAAGAAAAAGAAATTTACAAAGGAAATTTCTTTTTACTCTAAAACAATCTGTCTAAAGTCTAGATAAGCAATCTGCAATAACATTTTCTTTCCCCTTGACATGTTGTATGTCTAATGAATACTCCTGAAGAAGTAGACTCCATCTTGTTAATCTCTGATTTTTATCTTTAAACTTACTAAGGAATTTCTGTGGGTTATGATCGGTATAAATGACTATAGGGTCAAAACCAGAACACAAATAAAATGAAAACTGCTGTAAACCCAAAATCAAGGCCAAAAGCTCTTTCTCAATAGTTGAGTAGTTCTTTTGAGGTGGAGTGAACTTCTTACTGTAATAAGATACAGGGTGTTCAATACCCTGATCATCCTCTTGCAGCAAAACAGCCCCAGCCCCTGTTTCACTTGCGTCAACAGCCATCTTAAAAGGCTTAGCAAAATTTGGAGTAGCAACCACTGGCTGACTTAATAGGATAGTTTTAAGTTTGCTGAAAGAGGATTCATAGTCATCGGTCCAGACACATTTAACTCCCTTTTTCAGTAGGTCTGTAAGTGGTGATACAAGAATTGAAAAGTTAAGAACAAATCTCCGGTAATAACCTACCATTCCCAAAAATCTTTGTAGCTCTTTCCTACTTTTAGGTCTGGGAAGATCACTTATAACCTGAACCTTAGCTCCTGGTGGTGCAACATGTCCTTCACCAATTACGTACCCAAGGTACTGAACTTTAGCTTGACCAAACTCACACTTTGATAAATTAGCTACAAGATTAGCCTGAACCAAACGCTCAAGAAATTTACTGACATGGCATAGGTGATCTTTCCAGTTGTCACTGAAGATTAATACATCATCAATATAAACAACACACCCTGCCAAACCCTCTGTTACAACATTCATGAGCTTCTGAAATGTGGCTGGTGCATTCTTCATACCATATGGCATTACAGAACATGCAAAAGTCTTTCCTAGTGTTACAAAACATGAGATCTCCCTAGCACGTTCAGTAAATAGGTACTTGCCAGTATCCCTTTAACAAATCAAACTTACTTATGTACCTAGCCTTTCTGATCTTGTCTATGCAATCTTCCACACGAGGGAGAGGGTAAGTGTCTGTTTTGGTTATCTGATTAACACGTCTGTAGTCAATGCAAAGCCGCTGTGACCCACCTGGCTTAGGGACTAGAGTGACAGGAGAACTCCACTCGCTCTGACAGGGCTCAATCATCTTGTGGTCCAACAGGTAGCCAAGCTCCTTCTGGATGAAAGGAACTTTCACTGGGTTCACACGGTATGGAGGCAATTTAATTGGCTTTGCGTCTCCAACATCGACATCATGCATCAACACAGTGGTTCTTCCTGGAGTAACACAGAACACTTGCGGGTACTCCTGCAGTAATGCCGAAAATTCCTGCCTTTCCTCGGGAGGTAGATAAGAAAGCTTAGTCTGGAGATCATTCATGATATCAGGATTCTTCCCCAAACTATCACTCAGGCTCATATTGCATGGGAGAGCTTCACTTGCACACTCGGATGGAACAGCTACAGTGCAGACTGGGTTATTTTCTTCCCGCCTGTGATATAACTTTAGCATGTTGATGTGACAAAGTTGCTTGTTCTTTCTACGATCTGGTGTCGCGATGACATAGTTGACATCACTGAGTTTCTTCTCCACGAAATAAGGACCACTAAAATTGGCTTGAAGTGGTTGCCCATGCACTGGTAGCAGAATCAAAATCTGATCTCCTGGCTGAAAGTGGCGTAACCTGGACTTCTTATCATACCAAGTCTTCATCTTCTCCTGAGCAGCTCCTAAATTCTCTCTTGCCAGCTATAAATCAGTGGACAGCCGTTCTTTGAACTTCATCATATACTCCAGCAGGTTGACGTCATCTTCCTCCGACAGCCAGCATTCCTTGAGTAACTTAAGGGGTCCTCTCACTTCATGGCCAAACAGTAGTTCAAAAGGTGAGAAGCCCAGTGATTCATTTGGAGATCCTCTTGCGGCAAATACAACGAATGGAAGACCTTTTTCCCAGTCTTTCTGATGTTCCAAACAGTATTTCTTGAGCATCGATTTGAGCGTTTGATGATATCTCTCCAACGCTCCATGGGTCTGGGGATGGTAAGCTGAAGACGTGATCTGGGTGATGCCCAATTCTTTCAGAGACTGCTTGAAAACATTTGACATAAAATTACTTCCCCGGTCTGACTGTACCTCCTTGGGCAGACCAAACTTTGTGAAGAACCCTAGCATTTCCTTAACCACGTTCCTTGCTGAGATATTTCTAAGTGGAATGGCTTCAGGATAACGAGTACCCATATCAATCAGGGTCAACACATAAGAAAATCCTGAAGAAGTCTTAGGAAGAGGGCCCACAATATCCACCAACACACGGGTGAAAGGCGCCTCAAAAGGAGGAATGGGAACTAGAGCTGCAACCTTTTCGGTCTGATTACACTTCCCCACAACTTGACAGGTGTGACAAGACTTACAATACCAGGAAACATCCCTGAAGATACCTGGCCAGTAGAAGTGTTTCAAAATGCGTGCCACAGTCTTCCTCACTCCAAGGTGTCCTGCCAAACTGGAATCATGAGCCACTCTAATGATATCCTGCCTACAAACACGAGGGATGACAACTTGATGTACAACCTCCCACTCACAGTCGGCTAATGCTGTTGGGGGTCTCCACTTCCTCATAAGTACTCCTGACTTAATATAATAACAAGTAGAAGCACCAGCTGACTCTTCCTCACTCCAAGCAGAGTTAGCTAGACCTTTCAACTCAGGGTCAGCAACCTGCAACTCAACCAACTCTTGACGAGACAAATTATCAACACTACGGGGTACTGCCTCATCTGGTGAGTGGTCCAAATTAGCAAGAAAAGTGTCAGCTAGGTTAACATCATCATCATCATTATCCTCTAAGTCACCTGTAACTTTAGACTTAGCCCTAGTGACAGCACATGCAGGGAACACATCAGGGACATCACAATCCTGGGCCGCAGCCACTGGCTCACTAGACAACTGAGGAGCTGGACACACTTGACTTCCACCAATATCACTTCCAAGTAAGAAAGTTACACCTGACATTGGGAGTGTCTCAACCAACCCAACCATAACAGAACCATTAACAAAACCAGACTCTAAATTCACTCTGCACAGAGGGACAGAGAAGTAATTATTCCCTACACCTTGTAAGATTACAGTTTCATCAGAGGAATTAACATTAGAGCCTAGAACACTGGTCAGCATAAGGGATTGGCAAGCACCTGTATCACGATATATTTTAACTGATTTCCTGTCATTACTGTCCAGAGGACTGACAAAACCTTCAGACAGGAAATTAGCACATGAACTCTTGAGAATGTCACCCACGTTACTGCTCAAAAGAGGAGCTTCATCATGAGGATTTAATTTACCTCTCAAAGCAGGTTCAGTTAACTCAGTTAAAGAATTCTGGGTACTCTCAAGGGTGGACACTAGACCAATTGACTGAATATTTAAAGACTCGTTTTTGTTCACATCACGCTGTCTCCTGAAACATTTCTCCGTAGTATGACCAAGCTTACCACAATAAGTACATTTACTTTTCTGAAATCTAGAGGTGAAGCTGGTATTTACTTCCTGAGAAACATCATCTTTATTCTCTTTCCTGTTACCTGTACTCTGAGTAGAGGCAACATACTCTCAGCTTTCCTTTTTTCTTTAGAATATCTCTTGTGAGTGAGAACATATTCATCAGCTAAAACTGCAGCATCAGACAAATTATCTATTCTTTTCTCATCAAGATATAGGCTTACATCTTTATAAATACACCTTTTGAACTCCTCCAGCAAAATCATCTGCTTAAATTTACCGAAATCAGAATCCACATTCTTAGATTTTAACCACTGCTCTAACAGATCTTCTTTGATTTTTGCATACTCAACATGGGATTGCTTATCTTGCTTGTAAGTTGTCCTAAATTTTACTCTATAGGCTTCAGGAACAAGCTCATAGGCCTTAAGAATCAAGCTCTTAACTACATCATAATTATCACATTGATCCTGAGGCATAGATGCATAAGTTACTTGAGCTTTACCGGTGAGAACAGTTTGAAGGAGTACTGGCCAATACTTTTTGGGCCAATTAAAACCTGTAGCTACCCTCTCAAACAACTGAAAATACTTTGTTAAATCAGATTCATTAAAAGGAGGGACAAGTTTAACATTTTTAGCCACATCAAAATCATCAGAGCTAGATGATCCAGTTCCACCTTGTTTCATGCGATACTCATGATCTGCCTGAATCCTAGCAAGTTCAACTTGTGCCTGAGCCTGTATCTGTGCCTCTTGAATACGAGCCTGAGACTCAGCCTCCTTAGCACGTGCCTGAAATTCAGCCTCCTTAACACGAGCCTCCTGCAGGGCTACCTGTAACTTAGCTAAGTCAATCTGCGTTTGCTCATCTGGAGGAGTTAATTAAACAGGCTTTCATTAATCATGCCAACAATTTGATCTTTAGAATGATGAGAGTGAACTGCAATTCCCAATTGTTGAGCAACAAGCTTAAGTTCATTCTTTGTTCTGTTTTCTACATCACACACTGTTTGCACATTTGACAAAAAATCTTTGGCTTCAAGTATAGTAATAGTAGACATCATGAATAAATCACAGTCACAAAATATCAAGCAATATCCTTATGATAATATCCTGAATATCCTGATAAGAGGTCGCAAAATTTATGTTACGGAACAGAGAAAGATAATGTACACTTTAAGTGAGAATACTAAAAATCACTACTGTCCCGTAAATTTCCAGGTTCAAAACAAAAGAGGTAAAATTACAAGTTAAAGTTTAATGCTCAAACTAACAACAAAACATTCAGGACTCATAAGGATAATGTAATGGCAAAAAACAGGTTAAATATATGGTTAACTTCAATAGCCTCTATTAACACGAAATTAGCGTGAGTAAATTTATCTAAGTCAGCCCTGATAAAATGACAATACCAGATAATACTCAGTGAATGCAAGATATATTATTACAGATACAAAATAATATTACCACTGACATAAAAACACATGAATCACAAAAACCCTACTAGGCCCACGAATCAACACCCCATGCTACACAGTACAAGAATAAATGCAACAACACTTATACTCAAATTACACAGCTGTTAGATGGCTGGAGACTTCCTGAGCACTTACAATAATAACAACTGTACAGGGGAGGACAGAGATGTGATCAAAATGAGGAGTAGATCTAAGTGGCAATAATGTAGAGACTGCGCTCATTATATAGGGGCCGGCAGAGCTTGATACAACTTGTAAGAAGGAGGCGCAAATGAAGCCAGAGGGGACAAAGAGTTGACACTCCTGCTCTGAACAACAGAAAGAACGACTTACTCTACTATAAGGGAGGAGGGGGGAGTGAGGTAGTACACGCTCGTGATCAAACATGCAGCATACTGTACGTTAGAATTACACAAAGGATGATGAAATCATAGGCTATGTAACAATATATATATATATATATATATATATATATGGAGCCTCTGTGGTACAGTGGTAGAGTGTGCGTTTCGTACATGGGTGAACCAGGGTTCGCGCCCCGCCAGGGTAATAGACTTTGGGAGTGTTCACCCGGCCATGTACTGCATTGGCGGACACAAGGGGTGCTGTGGTTGAACCAGTGTTGGCTACTATAAAGTATGCTTGCACCAAGTCGGCTTGCGCGTGCCGATTACACTTGGTTCACAGACTACACACACATCCAAAGCCACTCCAACACTACAATTACACTTACAAGCACTTCTCACCCTACATACAATCTCTACCAGACAGCCTAAGCCACTTGGTAGAGATACATTGGCTGTATCGTCCCGTCTTCGGTCGGGATAGGCCGGTCCTGCAGTGGATACTCAAACGGCTGTTTATATATATATATATATATATATATATATATATATATATATATATATATATATATATATATATATATATACAGTATGTAAAACACACATTAGGTCTGTACACGTACTACTGAATTTCATATCATATATAAAAGTCTGTTCCCTGAAGCTCAGCAGTCCTCTTGAACACACATACCTTCACTGGTCACCACTTTCGGCTTATGCCCACCGTCCATAATCAATACATGCTTTGGCTATGTCATCCAGGGCTGGCGTGATTGTACTAGTTGAAGCGATTTTTATGAAATACCAGGAGGTCTCGTCAAAGATCAGCAAAAACTGTTTTAGCGAAATTCAGATCCACGCTTGTGAGTCTGTGTGTGTGTGTGTGTGTGTGTGTGTGTGTGTGTGTGTGTGTGTGTGTGTGTGTATCTGTTCTTTCCCATGCAAACTGACCACTGACTCGTACACATCGGTGTCTCAGCTTCTGCGGAAGAATATTTCTGAGAGCGCACTAACCTTGATGTGACTCGGATACGTCATAGTGGTTAGGCAATTATTCCAGAAAATTCCGAAACAGGCATATGAAGGAAGCATTTATGCTAAAATAAAATTATTGATAATTTCTAGTCACGGTAATACATTAGTAAAAGGATGGTATTACAAATTGGAAAGAAGCAATTCAGCATTAACTGAAGCGATCTTCAATACTATGGAAATACACAAACTGTTAACAACACCGGCATTTAGTCCTTAGTGAATTAGAGACACTTAAAAATTGCCAAGCATTAGCAAAAATTTTACTGAATCCAATACACCAAATAAGGGAATTTAATATCTATGCTTTGTCTCTAGACGATTTTTATTATTATTTTCACTCTCTCTCACTGAAGTTAACTATAATGTCCTGTTTATTTCTATCGTACTATTTTTTTTTTTTTCAATGAACTTACATGGAATGAACCCAATCTCTTCCCTCGTCCATCTTCCTAAATATATATTACGACAGAGAATTAATTTTAAACTTTGTGAACCAAACCCAATGTCATGTCCAGCACAAACGATGGACTCTCTCAGCGTCAGAGTAACACTTACGCGCAAGTGTTATAGCACTGCCATAAAGAATACGTGGAAGTTTTGAATGAACCCACTGGTCGGTGAGTTACTTGCGTCATATTAATGTCAGTCGGTTCTGTTCACATAAAAAGTACTGTGTACGAATTAAGAACTTTGAATTGCAGTCCTGTTAACGCCACACGAGTTATTCAGTAGGGGAATCCTCTCAGTACTGAGACAAGACTCCAATATTCTGCATTCTGAGAAAAATTGTCCGATAGTATAGGTCGGTACAAAAAACTGACAAAAATCTTTTTCTGCTCTTAATTCATACCCATGTCATTCCGTCTCTCTTTCACGTACAGTATGCATGGCAGTGGGAAACTCCTCGCTCAGAACGTCCTATTTCGACTTTGACGGTAACACGTCCTAAGTTCGAGGCATTGATACTTATTACTTCTCTGCTAAAAACAGCCACCTGATGATTTTTTTTTTTTTTTCACTAAAAAGAATACTCACAAGGGCCACTGACTGTGGTCAGACCTTTCACGACAATAACTTTTATATGATATTCGTGCTAGTTACTGATCAAGGAGGGAAATAAAAGATACCCTGCATGTAAAGCATCCTACCGAAATTCACACATAAAGCAAATGGAAACGACTTCAGCCAGCAAGACTAACTACTGTACGATTCCTTTCCCTCTTACCTTCATTGAAATATGTCTTGTCTATTCGGTATAATGATTCTTCTCGTTTTTTCATCAGGTTCGAATGGAGGGCTTGGTGAGTGGGTGAGGGAGGAATCTTCCTTCTCTCTCTATCCTTGCCTATAACTCATAGGATTGTTTTGTTAAGTATAAGCTTACCTTTAACAAACAGCCATGAAAAGGTCAACAGGTCTTGTTTTTTGCTTCCCTTTGTACTCCTTTGTTCTCCCTTATATTTCGTACTGAAGTTAAACTGATGCGACAGAATGACCTTGTCTGTGTATACTGTCTAGATTTCTCGCTCATCAATCAACTTCAAAGAATATAAAGAATGCCTAAACTGCTCTTTCAAGCAGTAATTTCCTGGACAGGGTCACGAAAGCAGACTACGGGATGAACTGGACCAGTGCTGTAAAATTTAATATGCAAATTATCGCCTAGTTCGAGTGAGGGAGCGACTTTGCCTCTCGCAAGGCAAGTTATTCTCATTGTCATTATAATTTCTTTTAGTGAAATATTACGCATACCACTTCAGTGACTTATCTGGGGTCACATTCTCGTACATTAGGCACAAAACACCTTATTATAAAATTGCTTGAAAACTGGAGAAGGCACAGCACATAAACACGAACACGTGCATCCAAATACACAAGATTAACAACAGCATCGCGTGTTGGGTTCATGTGGCTTGATGAGGGACTACAGGGCCTAGAACGACACGCTTGCTCATATGGAAGTACTGTTTTCCAAAACTAGTACATTTCTGTGCTGTGTGCGCGTGTTTATGTATTCATTTGTGTGTGTGTGTGTGTGTGTGTGTGTGTGTACACTGTCATGATAGGAAGTTTGTTGGGTATTGTTTTCTTGCTGTCCTGGAAATACTGGTATTTCCTTTGGGACGGCATTTTGTTTTCTTCAGATGCTTTTCTTCATCACACAGGAGATATTTTGCAATGACGGGGTTAGTGGTCTGGGTGAGATGGATGGGGTGGGTGGGATGGCCGACCAGATAGGTGAGTGATGTGAGTGGGTTGGGGTGGGGTTTGGTAAGTGGGTGGGATCGTAGAGTGGAATGGGATGAATGAGTAGATGGGTGGAGTGGAGAAAGACAGGTGGGTTGTTGGGTGGATGAAATTGTTAGTTGGTTAAGTGGGTTTAGGGGTTTTGGGATACAAAAATCTGAATACAGTCCCACAATGTTTTGAAGCTAACCTCAAGGTAATGCTCATTAACATTACACTGATTCAGCAAATATTCTCAAGTGCAAACGTTTGGTTCCAGTATTCTTTTCTCTTCATTACTTTGTCATATCAGCTGTCAGCCCTTTGATTTTATTCCTTGTCCTCACAGTATAAACAAGAAGCGGTGCCAAAGCACAGCAAACCCGTCCCCGGCAGTCATTTTAGTGCTGACGTATAAACACAACAGGATATCTAGTCAAAGATGTCACATATCAGATTTGGAGTAAATCGGATGACAATTGACGATTTTATACCTATTTGAAGTTTTAGGCCCTATCAACCTGACATTGACCCTCATACCGCTTTCTGGGAGGTAACCCCTCTGATGTAATGAGGCCTGTTATATGATGCAGATATGATAGGCGCACCTTTAGGTTTTCGTTTTATATCGATATGACGCATTTGAATGGAGTTATGGCGAAAAAAAATATTTTTACCCATCTACCCCCACACTTTATTTTTTACATTTTGGTTGCCTGCCGCCTTGGCCTTGGACCAATTTGGCCCAAAGTAAAATCAGGTGATCAGTAGGTCATAGCCCATCACCCTTGTAATTTTAGTCAAAATCTAACCAGCAGCTTTCATGTAAAACAGACAGGCAGACAGACAGACAGACAGACAGACAAACTGAGTGAAAACAATACCCGTTCACGAGCCCCTCCGGGGCGGGGACAGGTAATGTCTCGAGTTTTGTTGTAGGACTACATTACGAACTGTGGCATTATCCCACCAGATAATTACTTGGCCCGTACCTGTATGATATACGAACCCTTCTCTGCATCACAGACTCCATCCATCCAACCTACATCCTCAACTAAAACCCTGCCATCTACTCCTCCACCATCAATACTTCTCTCACTTCACCTCCCAACCAGTCATGTATACCCCTCTCACTCCTACATGATTCATTTTAGAAGGACCAAATGAGGAAGCCATGGAATAAGAGTGTCTGATAACAGAAATTGGTATGCGTGTTAATGACTACGAGTTTGTATTGCTCAAGGCGATTATAAGTGTCTGTTGCCCGGCTTCGCATTAGGCACTCACGATTTGTGTGTGTGTGTGTGGTGTGTGTGTGTGTGTGTGTGTCGACTGCGGGCATAGGCTTCACAGCCTGTTCCCAAGACCTAGTGTTCCTCCTGTATACAATACACCTCCACATGTCAGCACTTCGGCGCTAACACCCACCATCCATATTGAATACATCCTAGGGTTCCTTCATACAGGACTGGTGTAATGATATCAGCAGGGGTATTTTTACATATCGGCAGGTCTTTTGGTAGATTAGTAAAGTCTGCTTTTCTGAAATTTGAATCCTTAAACTGTTCCCTGCCCCATTCGGGATTCGAACCTGGGACCATTAGGACAGCATGCCACATCTCTATCGATTCAGCCACCGCCTTTTCAACTTTCTCAAGGTTTCCTTACGTGTGCTGGGGCTCACCCGTATTGTGATGACCGTCTGATTTCTCTTCCTATCCGTCACTTGCTGGACGAATGTCAGAGTCTGGGGGACCTGCGTCAAAAGTTTTTGAATAGATATTGAGGGGCAGATGGTGAGTACTTTCTTCCATGCCTGCAGGAATCCCTCTCTATCCAGCTGATATTTTTGTTTTTCTGAAGGAGGCGGACTTTCTCCACAGGTTATAGTTTACTGATTATATATATATATATATATATATATATATATATATATATATATATATATATATATATATATATATATATATTTATTTATTTATTTATTTATTATTTCGTAGAAGCAAAGAATGATTTTCTTGTTGCCTGCAGGTTGTCATTTTTTTTGCACCATATAACAGAGTGGTTGCTGCGTCAAGAAATTACCTCCGCCAAGAAGGTTATGTTTTTGTTGGCGTTGGTTTGTTTTTTGTCTGTTTGCTTGTCTGACTGTTAGCAACTTTTCTCAGAAAGTTATGAACGTATTTTGATGAAATTTTGTGGAAGGGTGAGCCATGGGTCAAGGAAGAAATGGTTACATTTTGGAGCGGATCCGGAACCGGATCCGGAGTAACCCACACAATATTTTCAGAAGTTCTCATTGAATTTCAATTAAATTTTGTGGAAAGATGGGCCATGGACCAAGAAAGAACTGATTAAATTTGAGGGCGGATCTGGATCCGGATCCTCTTTAATGGCAATGGAATCGGCGGAGGTATGCGCTTTCTGAATGCTTTCTAGTTATTTAATAATTAAGTTCAGTTGTATTGTTCGAGTTCATTTGCCAAACAAACATTTGTATCCCTTTTCCTCCTTATCTTTCGACGTCATTTTGTAATATATATTATAAACATTGAGGTGGTTTGGCCATGTGGAGAGGATGGAGAGTGAGAGACTGACGAGAAGAGTGTATGTGAGTGAGGTGAAGAGGAGGAGGGGGAGGAGGAGGCCAAGGATGAGATGGAGGGATGGAGTGGAGATGTATATGAGAGAGGTGGGTGTGAGCTGGAAGCGGGGCAGTGAGATGGCAGGGGACAGGGCGACATGGAGACGATATGTTTGTGGCCACCCGTTACGGGATTGAGGCGTCTGGCAATAAATAGTTAGATAGAAATATATGTTAACATTTCTTGAAGATTATTCCATTCTCACAATAATATAATGTATAATTAGCAGGTGTTCACCCGACAAAAAAATACACGACTAACTAGCGGGGCACTCAGAGGATCGCATCTCTCTGACAAGAGCATCGTAATTTCCAAACCACACTTCATTACGGGTTGGGTTTTATCATCACTGATTAGGGTTTTCACAGAAATTGTTTTCTGGATGCAGAATGTGTAATTCGATCTGGATCGGTCCCAGAAGTTAATCGCTTGTTCCCTGGGACACGGGTACCCACAAAATTTGGTCAAACTCTCTTTCTTAGTTTTGGAGTAATCCTGTTAACAGACAAACTAACAAACAAATAGGAGACTAGTGGAGAGCATCTCTGAGACAAAGGCAAAGTAGTTGTAAAGCCACCCTTCATAATGGGTTAGGTTTTCTTATCATTGATTAGGGTTTCGCAAAAAGTGTTTTCCAGATCCAGAATCTGTAGTAAGATTCAGAACGATCCCAAAAGTTGATCGATTGTTCCATAAAACAAGGGCTATCGATCCACCAAATTTTGTTGAAATTTCTCTTTTGGTTTTTCAGTAATCCTCCTAACAGACAGTCAAACTAACAAACAAAACTTGAAAAAATAGTGCTGGGGTTGGCCACTGGGACTCGACGACCTCTAGACCCACAGCCATTGAGGGGCTTCGACCCCCCTTCCCTGAGCCCAGGGACTTTTACTGATTTTGATGATAAACAAGAGGCTTCTAGAGTTTATATCTACCTTCAGATTTTTTTTCCTTTTTTTTTTTTTTTCAGAACGATTGGCTAAAAATTGTGACCTGTAGAGTGCAGTCAAACAAACTGAAAACAAACGGAACTGACGAACATACTTGCTAAATCAAAAGATTCCGGCAAGGAAGAAATGAAACTGCCATACACAAAGCTCTTGCCGGATGGAATCGATTGTGTTCGACGTTAGACTTTGCCACCCTCTATGTGTTTATAAAGTTTCAAACAAATCTGATGATAATTGACAGAGACAGGAGCTTTTTAAAATTTGCCCATGTTAAAAATTGGGACTCAACCCCCCAACCAGCCCAGGGCCTCAGAACGATTTTGATGAAAAACAATAGGCTCCCAGTGTTAATGTATATCTACTTTCCGATTTTTTTTCTCCAAAATGATTGGCACAAAATTGTGACCTGTAGAGTGCAGACAAACAGACAGACAGATAGAAGGATGAAACTGCAATATACAGAGCACTTGTTAAATGGCTTAGATTGGAATTTGGTTAAATAAGCATTTCAGCAACATATGAGGTGTTCTCGTGGCGAATACGTGGACGTAAAACCTTGTCTTCTCGTCACACTAATCTCCTCGTGTGAGGTGCTAATCGCGGGTTGTATCGAATGTTAGCCGATGTGGTTCAGCCTATGCACACACAGCAGAGCCCTTATCTGGTTAGAGTCTAAAAATATCATCTTCAGGATCTCTCTGGACACAAACTAAACCATCCACACAACAGAAATAACTCGATACTTGTATTAACACAATAAACATTTTAAAAATGTGAAAGAAATTCTATTTTCTTCTCTGAAACTTCCAATATTAAATATGTACCGATTTCGTTCATAATACACATATCTTATCATTTCAAACCATTTCAGCACCACTGAAATATTTTTCAGCGGAAAATATGGATAATTATTAGTGCAATATTTTTGTTCACTCCTCAGCATAGTTTTCACCTGCGTGTAGGCAGTCATTTTGCAATTTTTTTTCCTGTTTCATTGCGAAACACAGGGTGAGATAAGGAAGATAAAAATTGCATTGCCAGGTGCGCCAGATGTTTCTCTTCTCTTTAGTAAGGATAAAAATCAATTTTCAAAATATGAAAAACTGTTGCCGGAGCCAGTCACTTGGTCCTGACGATTTCCAGACCCAAGGCCATTGAAGGGTTTCACCACCCCGTCTAGCCAAGGGCCTTTGACCAATATTGCTGAAAAACAATGGGCTTCCAAGGATTATGGAAATCTACCATCTGAATTTTTTTCTGAACAATTAACGTAAACTTGTGACCTGTAGAGTGCAGACAAACAAACATACGGAACTTACCAACATGCTCGCCAAATCGGAGGATTTCAGCAAGCAATGAAACTGCCATAGACCCAGCATTTCCCGGATGCATCCCATTGTGTCTGACATTAGATACTGTCACTCCCCTGTGTCTATAAAATTTTATAATGATCCAATGAGAACTAACGGAGATATGGATTTCTGAAAATTTGCCTCATGATAAAGATAAGGATTCAACCAATCACCCCGTCCAGGGACTTTGAATGTTTTTAATGAAAAATAACAGGGATATGGGGTTTGTGGATATCTACCTTCTCATTTTTTTTTTTTTTTTCCAGAACAACTGGTGCTTAACTGTGACCTCAAGAGTACAAACAATCAGACAGACAGACATCCGGAACTGACCAACATGCCTGCCAAAAACATTCTGGAAAGCAATGAAACTGCCACAGGCAGAGCGTTTGCCAGATGGATCTGATTGTTTCTACTTAGTTTTCACCGGCATGTAAGCAGTCATTTTGTGAAATTTTTCGTCCTTCATTGTGGAGCACAGGATTTGTTTAGGAAGCTAAAAATTACATTGCAACTTGCACCATACCTTTCTCTTCAATCTGGAAAGAAGAAAATCAGTTTTTGTTTTTGTTTTTTTCCTAAAATTGTGCCGGGGCGGGCCACTAGGTCCCGAAGTTTCCGGTGTAGCGTTATGATCTGTCCCCCTGTCCGCCCCCTACGGCGCATGCGCGGAAGTTGCCAGAGGCCGCCACAAATATGCCATTTGTCCTCTGATCTCTGTAGGGGTAACATGATCGCAGCCTCTCGCCCTTTGTTTAAAAACGGCAAATGGTCATTCCGGCGTCTCATATCATTCGTCTCAAAGCTTTCTCGGGTAGTTTTCGCCCTTAAATTAAATTAGATTAGGCGGAAAGCAGTAAAAATTCGAATTTCCAAGGTATGAATGAGTTAGGTTGGATAAACATAGTTATAATTAATCATCTGGGGACGAGTTATCTAATCTGTTAGGCGGAAGGATTGCCTTAGCTTTGTTCTTACCTAATTATATCTTTACAGGAATGAGTCAAGCTCGTACTGTCCCGTGTATTAAACCATTTTTATCATACATATCCTTAAAATTATAAATAGTTTTGACACACTACCTCATTCGGTTGTGCATTCCACTGATCAATTGCCCTATTAGGGAAACTGAATTTCCTTACATCTTTATCACCTCTCTTTTTATGCTGTAGTTTGCAATGTCCTCTTGCTGATGCTTCACACATATGATATATATTCATTTATGTCTATATTCTGTTCCCCTGATATGCATTTATACAGCATAATCATGTCTCCTCCTCCTCTCCTGCAGCGTTGGTAAATTCAATCTTTTCAGTTTTTCTAACTTAAATCCCTTAAGCTTGGTACCCATCTTGTAGCGGCCCGTTGTACTTTTTCAATCTTATCTGTGTTTTTTGAGATGAGGATTCCAGACTACTGTGATGTATACTCCAGAGTTGGTTTCATGAATATTATCTTCCTCAGCATATCTTCATTTATGTATGTGAATGCTATTCTCATATTAGCAAGCAATGTATACATGTTTCGTACCTTCTCACTGATGTGATCATCAGGAGATAGTCTGTTATTGATAATTACTCCTAGGTCCTTCTCCTTTTCTGATATGTGTAGGGTTGATCTTCCAAACTTATAATACCAATCTGGTCTTTTCTCACTTTTACCAAATTTTATTACATGACACTTATCCACATTAAATTCCATTTGCCATTTATTGCTCCATTCATGAAGCTTGTTCAATTCCTCTTGCAGCTCTTTGCAAGAATCTATGTTAGTAATTTTCCTTTGAATTTTTGCATCATCTGCAAACATATTTAGATAGCTTCCTCTCTGCGTTATATATACACTTTAATACCCACCCAACCCCTTTGAAGTGCCATAGAGTCAATAAGTGGCTTGGTGCTAGCTTTTCCTTTTTTTTTTTTTTTTTTCCAATTATCCAATCCAATCCCTGTAGTTTGAGAAATCTTACATCTCCCTTTAGTTTTGAGAAATCTCACATAAGAGTGTTAGGCTAGTCCAGTATAGTTCAAGTTCAGTCAATTTGAAATAAAAATTAGCCTCTAAATTTCATTTATGGAAAAGTACTTTTAACTCCAAACACTATGAAAACAGTAAGCACTCCAGTAGGGTATGCTTAGTGAAGTTTCCTGTTCACACTGTTACAGAACTTCTACTGATTCAATGGATAATGATAAAGTAAAAACCCTTATCAGTTACGTTACTGAGATCACTTCAGATACTAGTTGTTATGGGGAATAAAAAAAAAAATCCCAAGTTAGGTTATTCAGCACATTGGGTACATTACTACACATCACTGATTGGCATATTTTAATACCAATCGTTTATTTAAATTTGCACACATGTGCAGTAACATAAACCCTGTCGTGTCCAGTAGCACAGGATATATTTATATACTGTACTATCAGTGGAAATGCATTGAATACAGTAAAAAAAAAAAAAAAAAAGCAAAAGTTAGTACCAAGCCAATGAAAATATGGCACTGAGGTGGAAGGGGGTTGGGTGGTTATTAAAGTGAAAATATATGGCTGAGAGATAAGACACATGAAGTACAAGAGGAGGTGAATAATAAGCGCCAGTACCAAGCTAAAACAATGACTACATGGCACTATAATGGAAGAGGGTTTGGTGGGTATTAAAGTGAAAATGTAAGGCAGAGAGGTAAGACAGATAAAGTACAGGAGCAGAGTGGGAAGAGGGGAAGGATGGAGATTAAAGTGCCCCTTTTGCCACAAGCAGGGATACTGAGGAAGTATTCTGTCCCCCCTCCCCAGAGGGGTACTATCAATGGAAACTAAGCCAGCTCCCAGTCACGGTTATCTCACGAGTTCTTTCCCCTCGGGGAGGGGGGGATAGAATACTTCCTCAGTATCCCTGCTTGTCGTAAAAGCCGACTAAAAATCCTTCCCCTTTTCCCCCTCTGTTTCTTGTACTTTATCTGTTCCACCTCTCTGCCATATATTTTCAATACCCACCCAAGTTAGTGCCATATAACTTAGTCACTGAATAGAATGGAATATTTAAAAAAAAAAAAAAAAAAAAAAAAAGAAAGGAAAGCGAGCACCAAGCCACTCAATGACTATATGGCACTACAATAGGAGTTGGGTGGGTATTAAAGTGAAAATATAAGGCAGAGAGGTGGGACAGATAAAGTACAAGAAGCAGAGGGGGAAAAGAGGAAGGATGAAGATTAAAGTGCCCCTTTTAGACGGTTTTTACGACAAGCAGGGATACTGAGGAGGTATTCTATCCCCCCTCCCCAGGGGGAAACTTAGTCATTGAGTGGCTTGGTGCTCGCTTTCCTTTTTTTTTTTTTTTTTAATTCCATTCCATTTCATTCCATTCCAATCATGAGTCCTTTACTCATCCTTCTTAACCACCTGTGAAGTCTACAAATACCTGTACACTAGTCAAATTTAACACAATGAGAACTACTCAGCTACAGACCAGTATCACTGACCAGTGTTGTAAGATACTAGAAAAGCTGATAAGGGAAGTTTGGGTAAAACATCTAGAACATGATATGATAAAAGAGAGGCAGTTCGGTTTTAGGAAGGGAAAATCATGTGTTACTAATCTAAGCAATTATGACAAAGTTAGAGAAACATTACAGAAAAGAGAAGGATGGGTGGACATTATCTATTTAGATTTTAAGAAAGCATTTGACAGAGTACCGCACCAAAGACTTTTATGGAAGCTGTACCATCAAGGAGGTATCCAAGGCAATCTCCACTGTTGGATGCAGGATTTTCTCAGAAAAAGGGAAATGAGAACAATATTAAGGGGAAATTACTCATCATGGAGGGAAGTGGCCAGCGGAGTTCCACAGGGCTCAGTTATGTTTTTAGTATATTATGTTTTTAGTATATATAAATGACACAGACAGTAATATTGGAAATGGAAGCTATCTAAATATGTTTGCAGATGATGCAAAAATTCAAAGGAAAATTACTAACATAGATTCTTGCAAAGAGCTGCAAGAGGAATTGAACAAGCTTCATGAATGGAGCAATAAATGGCAAATGGAATTTAATGTGGATAAGTGTCATGTAATAAAATTTGGTAGTGAGAAAAGACCAGATTGGTATTATAAGTTAGGAAGATCAACCCTACACATATCAGAAAAGGAGAAGGACCTAGGAGTAATTATCAATAACAGACTATCTCCTGATGATCACATCAGTGAGAAGGTACGAAACATGTATACATTGCTTGCTAATATGAGAATAGCATTCACATACATAAATGAAGATATGCTGAGGAAGATAATATTCATGAAACCAACTCTGGAGTATACATCACAGTAGTCTGGAATCCTCATCTCAAAAAACACAGATAAGATTGAAAAAGTACAACGGGCCGCTACAAGATGGGTACCAAGCTTAAGGGATTTAAGTTACTGAGAAAGACTGAAAAGATTGAATTTACCAACGCTGCAGGAGAGGAGGAGGAGACATGATTATGCTGTATAAATGCATATCAGGGGAACAGAAAATAGACATAAATGAATATATATCATATGTGTGAAGCATCAGCAAGAGGACATTGCAAACTACAGCATAAAAAGAGAGGTGATAAAGATGTAAGGAAATTCAGTTTCCCTAATAGGACAATTGATCAGTGGAATGCACAACCGAATGAGGTAGTGTGTGTCAAAACTATTTATAATTTTAAGGATATGTATGATAAAAATGGTTTAATACACGGGACAGTACGAGCTTGACTCATTCCTGTAAAGATATAATTAGGTAAGAACAAAGCTAAGGCAATCCTTCCGCCTAACAGATTAGATAACTCGTCCCCAGATGATTAATTATAACTATATTTATCCAACCTAACTCATTCATACCTTGGAAATTCGAATTTTTACTGCTTTCCGCCTAATCTAATTTAATTTAAGGGCGAAAACTACCCGAGAAAGCTTTGAGACGAATGATATGAGACGCCGGAATGACCATTTGCCGTTTTTAAACAAAGGGCGAGAGGCTGCGATCATGTTACCCCTACAAAGATCAGAGGACAAATGGCATATTTGTGGCGGCCTCTGGCAACTTCCACGCATGCGCCGTAGGGGGCGGACAGGGGGACAGATCATAACGCTACACCGGACCTACGGTCATTGAACGGCTTCAACTGCAAGGACCCAGCCCAGAGTCTGACTGATTTTGATGAATAGCAATAGCCTTCCAGGATTAATGGATATCAAGCTTCTTATTTTATTTATTTATTTTTTTTTCAGATTGACTGGCACAAAATTGTGATCCGTCGAGTGCAGAGAAACAAAAAGAATGATAGGCAAACATGCGGAACTGGCTGACATGCCTTGCCAAATCAAAAGATTCCGGCAAGCATACAGTATATGAAGCTGATCAACATGCTTCTTGAATCAAAAGACTGCAGTAAACAAAGAAACTGCCTTAGGCAGAGCGCTTGCCAGATGGATTGGAATGTGGATAACAAGCATTTCAGCAATATATGAGGTGTTCTATTTGTGAATATATTGATGTGAAGCCTTCCATTCCCTTCACGCTAATCCCCTTGTGCTAGGTGCTAATCGTGGGTCGAATCAAATTTTAGCCACTGCGGTTCAGCCTGCGCACACAAAGGAGGACGCGTATCTGGTCAGAGTATAAAACTACCATCTCTTGCCTCTCTTTGGATGCAAACTAAACCACCCAGACAACAGACGTAACTCGGTACTTGGATAAACACAACCAAACATGACGAAAATGTAAAAGAAATTCATAGCAATTATTTTCTTCTTTAATGAAACCGCCCATATTTTGTACTGATTTTGTTCGTAACACATATATCTAATCATTTCAAACTATTTCATTGCCAGTGAAATATGTGTGGGATGAAAATATTGATAATTCTTAGAGTGATATTTTTCCCTCTTCTTATTTTTCATTGGTGTGTACGGAGTCATTTGGTGAAAATTTTCATGCTTCATTGCAATGCACAGGATGAGTTTAGGAACCTAAAACTTGCACTGCCAGGTGCACCAGACGATTCTCTTCATTTATGTAAGAAAAATAAAACAATTTTCAAAATTTCAAAAAACGGTCCCGGAGCCAGGCACTGAGTCGCGATGATTTGCGGACTCACAGCGATTGAGGGGTACCCACGCCATGCACAGGGCCTTTCACCAATTTTGATGAAAAACAATAAGCTTCCAGATTTTATGGATATCTACCTTCTGAATTTTTTTCAGCACGATTGTCGCCAAACTGTGATCTGTAGAGTACAGACAAAAAAACAAAAGAGAGACAGACAGACAGATGAAACTGCCATAGGCAGATTGCTTGCTGGAGTCCTGTAGAGTGCACACAAACAAACAGACAGGTGAAACTGTCATGAGCAGAGTGCTTGCCTGATGGATCTGATTGTGTCTGAAGTTAAACATTGCCACCCTCTTTGTGTCTATACAATTTCGTAAAGATCCAATGAAAATTGAAGAAGATATAAATCTTTTAAAACTTGATTCATGTTAAAGATAAGGATTCAGGCAACCAACCAGCCCAGACCGATACTGATGAAAAACAAAAGGCTTCCAGTGTTTATGGATATCCCCCTTTCCTAGGGGGAAGCACCCTAGGTACTGTATATAGATAGATAGATAGACCTTCTGATTTTTTTTTCCGTGAATGATTGGCATCAAAATCTGACCTGTAGATTGCAGACAAACAAACAAATAGGTAGGCGAACGAACATGTGGAACTGACCAACATCCTCGCCGAATCGAACGATTCCAGCAAGTAATGAAAATGCCATATGCAGAGCTTTTGCCAGATGGAGCTGTATGTGTTTGCTTAGTTTTCTCCAGCGTGTAGGCAGTCATTTGTCTGCTTAGTTTTCAACAGGATGTAGGCAGTCATATGCCAAAAATTTTTGCACTTCATTGCTAAGCATAGGATGGGTATAGGAAGCTAAAAACTGCATTAACAAGTGTCCCAGACGTTTCTCCTCAATTTGGTATGAAAAAATTGATTTTCGAAACTTGAAAAAATGGTGCCAAAGACAGCCACAGGGTCCCAACGATCTTCAGACCAATGGCCATTGACTGATTTCATCACCCCACCCAGCCCAGGGCCTACTACCGATTTTGATGGAAACAAAATACTTCGAAGATTTATCGATATCTACCTTTTGATTTTTTTTTTTTTTTTTAACCATTGGCGCAAAATTGTCATCTGCAGAGTGCACAAAAAAAGCAGATGAAATTGCAGTAGGTAGAGTGCATGCCAAGTTGGATCCCAGTGTGTCTGACGTTAGACATTGCCACCCACAATGTGTCTATAAAATTTCATTTAGATCCAATGACAATTGACGGAGATATGAATTTTTGAAAGTTTGCCCCATGTTAAAGATAGGGATTAAAACCCCTCACCCAGACCAAGTCCTTTGACCGATTCTGATGAAAAACAACGTGACGGATATGTACTTCTTCTTTTTTTTCGTGTTTTTTTTTTTTTTCCAGAATCATTGATGCAAAACTGTGACCTGTGGAGTGCAGACAAACACACAGGTAGCTGAAACTGCCATAAGCAGAGCACTTGCCTGATGGATTGGATTAGAATTTGGATAAACAACCATTTAAGCAACATTTGAGGTGTTCTCGTCGTGAATTTATTGATGTAAAACCTTCCCTTACCTTCATGCTAATCCCTTAGTGTGGGGTGCTAATCGTGGATCATATCAAATTTTAGCCGATGCAGCTCAGCCTTTGGACACATGGAGGGCCTTTATCTGGTTAGTCAAAAAATACCAACTCTTGCCTCTCTTTACACAAAGTAAACCACCCAGACAACAGAAATAATTCGATATTGGCATAAGCACAACAAACACACACACACAAAAAAAAAAATGCAAGAAATTAATTAAAACTATTATTATAATAAAAACTTCCATATTATGTACTGATTTTTTCATAACATATATTACTAGTCATTTCAACACATTTCAGCACTGCTGAAATTTTCCAGGGTTGAAAATGTGGATATTTCTTAGTGCAATGTTTCTTCTCTCCTCTCCTTAGTTTTCTCTGGCATGTAGGCAGTTATTTGGCGAAAAAATCTCTCTTCATTGAGAAGAACAAGATGGGTTTAGGAAGGCAAAAAATGCAATGCCAGGTGCACCAAACAAATCTCTTCAATTTGGTGAGAAAGAAAATTCAAAAGATGATAAAGTGGTGCCAGGCCCGGCTACTGGCTCCCAACGATTTCCAAACCCACTACCATTGAGGGGATTCACCCCTGCACGTAGCCCAGGCCTTTGACGGATTTTGACGAAAAACAATAGACTTCCAGAGATTACATATATCTACTTTGAAATATATTTTTCAGAACGATTCGTGCGGAATTATGACCTGTAAAGTGCAAGCAAACAGACAAAGAAAAAGGCAGGCAAACATATGGAACTGACCAATGTGCTTGCTTAATAAAATAATTTCGGCAACCAATAAAACTGCCATAGGCAGAGTGCTTGTTGGATAGATCCGATTGTGTCTGAAATCAGATTTTTCCCACCCTCTGTGTGTCCGTATAATTTCAATAAGATCCAATGACAATTCGCGGAGATCGGAATTTTTTAAAATATATCTCATGTTAAACATAAGGACCCAACCAACCATCCACTTCGGGGCCTTTGACCAATTTTGATGAAAAACAATACACTTTCACGGTTTATAGACACGTACCTTCTGAATTTTTTCAGAACGACTGATGCAAAATTGTGACCTGTAGAGTGCTGGCAAACAAACAGACAGACAGACAGACAAGCATACAGAAGTGACCAATATGCCTTCCAAAAAATTCCAGCAAGAGATGAAATTGCCTTAGATGAAGCGCTTGCTGGATGGATACGATTGTGTCCATTTAGTTTACACTGGCGTGTATGCAGTCATTGGGCGAAAATTTTCGCCTTTCATTACGAAGCACAGGATTGGTTTAGGAAGCTATAAATTGCATTGCCACTTATGCCAGACGTTTCTCTTCAATATGGTAAGAAAAAAATCGATTTCTCGAAGCTTCATAAAATGATGCTGAGGCCAGCCACTTGATCCCTATGATTTCTGAACCCATGCTCATTGACAGGTTTCTACCGCCCATCCAGTGCAGGGACTTTGACCAATATTGATGAAAAATAATAGGCTTCTAGGGTTTGCGGGCAACTGCCTTCTGAATTTTTTTTTCAGAATGTTTGGCTAAAAATTGCGACCTGTAGAGTGCAGACAAACAAACAAACTGACACAAACATAGGAACTGACCAACGCCGAATCAAGTGATTCTGGCAAGCAAAAAACATATGGAACTGACCAACATGCTTGAGGAATCAGTAGAGTCCAGCCCCTCTCCCGGAGACAACTTGAGCTGCCTGGTACCACTGTCTGACTCACTTCTTCATTTCTGCAACATTCGTGGCCTTTCCTCTAACTTTCGCTTTGTTAAGCACCACCTCTCCTCCTCTAAACCTCACCTTCTCATTCTAACTGAGACTCACCTGTCTGAGGCAACTGACAGCAAACCCTTTTCTGTACCCTCCTACTTTCTCTATACTCATTTCAAGGCCAAAGGTGGCTGTTTTGTATATATAGGCAACGACTTATCTTGCTCTCGTGTTCCTGAACTTGATTCTTCTGAATTCTCTAAACTCTGGCTTCGGCTATCGCGTCATTCTCTGACTAAATATATCTGCGCTGTTTACTTATCCCCTAATATTACTGACCATCGAAAATTCTTCGACTATCTTACTTCTACGATGGAACACATTCTATCCATTTCTCCTTTCTCTAAAATCTCCATTTTAGGAGATTTCAATGTTCACCACCAGCTTTGGCTTTCCTCTCCTTTCACTGATCCACCTGGTGAACAAGCCTACATCTTTTCTGTCCTTAATGACCTAGAGCAGCTTGTACAGCACCCAACCCGTATCCCTGACCACCTTGGAGAGAGCTCCAACATACCTGACCTCTTCCTTACAACTAATCCTTCTGCATACACTGTTAATCTTTTCTCTCCGTTGGGCTCCTCCGATCACAACCTTATCACCTTAACCTGTCCTATCTCTCCAGTACGGCCTGTGGACCCTCCAAAGAAATGTCGTCTGTGGCACTTCGGAGCTGCGGAATGGGAGGCCCTCAGGCAGTACTTCTTTGATTTTCCCTGAATGATTATTGCTTCCATGGAGGGGAGCCATCTGAGTGTGCCTCGTGCATTACGGAGGTTATTCTCTCAGGCATGGAAGCATACATTCCTTTCTCATATCGTTTGACTAATGCAAGAAAGCCTTGGTTTAATCACGCTTGTTCTAATGTTGCCCGCAACAAGGAGAGGGCCTACAAAAGGTACCAGAGACAACCCACCCCTGTATCACATTTTGCTTATGTTTCTGCCCGGAATCATGCTCAGTCTGTTCATCGCTCTGCTAAGAATAATTTCATCTGTACTAAATGCTTTCATCTCTCCAACTCGAATTTTTCCCGCTCCTTCTGGTACCTTGCCAAAAACCTTTCTAAAAGCTTTACCTCATCATCCTTCCCTCCTCTTCTCTACTCTGATGGTTCTGTAGCTATTTCACAAAACTGATAAAGCAGATCTCTTCACTCAGACTTTCTCATCCAATTCCACCTTAGACGATTCCGGTGCTGTTCCTTCTTCAAATCCACCCTCTGACTTCCTCATGGCTGACATTAAAATTTCTTCAGCTGATGTATTTTCTGCCATCATAAGCCTCAATACTAACAAGGCATATGGGCCTGATGGAGTCCCTCCTGTTGTTCTCAAGAACTGTGCTTCTGTGCTTACACCCTGCTTAGGCAAACTCTATCGTTTTTGTCTATCAACTTGTACCTTTCCTTCTTGCTGGAAGTTTGCTCTCATTCAGCCAGTTCCAAAGAAGGGTGACTATTCCTAACCCTCTAACTATCGTCCAATGAAGAGAAAACCTGTATTTTTACACAGGAAAAATCATCAGAGAAATTACCAATATGCCGCGAATCGAACCCGGGACTCTCATGTGAGAGCCAGGCAGCATACCACTACACCACGACCAGGTAAGAATTATCTCACGCTGTCACAATCTTGTAACCAACGTCCCTCCGCCCCCCACTGTGGCCCTGAAGAGGGTGAGTTAACCCCCTGGCACTCGGGCAACTAGATGCTTTTAATCTATCCCAAGCCGTAAGTGCTTGGGATAGATTAAAAGCATCTACTTGCCCGAGTGCCAGGGGGTTAACTCACCCTCTTCAGGCCCACAGTGGGGGGCGGAGGGACGTTGGTTACAAGATTGTGACAACGTGAGTTAACTTTTACCTGGTCGTGGTGTAGTGGTATGCTGCCTGGCTCTCACCTGAGAGTCCTGGGTTCGATTCCCGGCATATTGGTAATTTCTCTGATAACTATCGTCCAATTGCTTTAACATCCTTTATCTCAAAAGTTTTTGAGTCAATTCTTAATAGAAAAATTTAAAAGCATCTTTCCTATCATAACCTTCTTTCTGATCATCAGTATGCGTTCCGTCAGGGATGCTCTACTGGCGATCTTCCCACCTATCTTTCAAACTCCTGGTCATCCTCCTTTCGGGACTTTGGCGAAAGCTTTACATTGCATTTGACATCTCAAAGGCTTTTGATCGAGTTTGGCAGAAATCTTTAATTTCCAAGCTGCCCTCTTATGGTTTCTATCCTTCTATCTGTGGCTTCATCTATAGCTTCCTTCCTGGTCGTTCTATAGCCGCTGTTGTAGACGGCCATCGTTCTTCTCCTAGATCTATCAACAGTGGTGTTCCTCAGGGCTCTGTCCTATCAGCAACTCTCTTCCTTTTATTCATCAGTGACCTTCTAAGCTGTACATCTAACCCTATTCACTCGTACGCTGATGACTCCACCCTTCACCATTCCATTCGGTTCCCGCAATGTCCATCTCAGCAGTTACTTCAACCAAGAAGGGATGAGGCTATGGCGCACCTAATGTCTGACTGGGGTAAAAATAATCTTGTTGTTTTTAATGCATCAAAGACTCAGTTCTTACACCTATCAACCCGACAAAATCTTCCACAGGTGTACCCACTAATGTTTAACTATACTCAGCTTAATCCTGCATCATCCTTGAACATGCTTGGGGTTTCATTCACTCGAGACTTATCTTGGAAAGATCATATTACATCTCTTGTAAAATCTGCTACCAAGAGATTAGGTGTTGTTATGGGGGTGTATATTACGGTGCACTCTTAACCCTTAATTAGGCACCAAAATGGATGAGATAAAGTTTGCAAGAAAACTAACTTAACTTTACTCTACACTATAACATACACAACCAAAGAAGAAACCAGGGTTCGTTTTCCAAAAGGGAGGATTCATATAGGCTTCAGGATACATATATAAAACAAGTTATTTCGTACATAAAAAGAATACACTCAGTGAAAGCTAAGTACTCACAAAGCTCGAGGAAACGTGGAGACTTCGAAGGTTAAATCCAGATATAAATCACACACTAGTGTAAATGGAGGAGTGAACCAAAAATGGGAAATGGTACACAAACAATGTGTTTTGTAATCAAAGTCACGTATTACGTAGTGTTGGGGAAAAATGCAACACAATGTGACAAAAGTGTAACGTGACAGTAAGTGTGTACAAATGTGTACAAATGACAAAATGTGTACAGGGATGTGTGTACAAAATAAGACAAATGTGTACAGGGAAGTGTGTACAAAAATGAGACTAGCTTTCGTCACGTTCTTGCTGGCAAGCAATTGGTTCTGTCTGAAGTGTATGAGGCCCTCACTGGTAGCAGGTGCCTCTTTTGTTTCTGTATGGACAAAGATTATTTTTAAGACAGCCTAGTGGTTAATTAGATGAGAAAGGCGGAGTAAGTCACCTTTATAAGCTCCAGGAAAGTGTGAAGAGACACATTTGTCTAATTTTGTACACACATCCCTGTAGACATTTGTCTTATTTTTGTACACACATCCCTGTACACATTTTGTCATTTTGTACACATTTACTGTCACGTTACACTTTTGTCACATTGTGTTGCATTTTTCCCCAACACTACGTAATACGTGACTTTGATTACAAAACACATTGTTTGTGTACCATTTCCCATTTTTGGTTCACTCTTCCATTTACACTAGTGTGTGATTTATATCTGGATTTAACCTTCGAAGTCTCCACGTTTCCTCGAGCTTTGTGAGTACTTAGCCTCCACTGAGTGTATTCTGGTTAGGTAAGAAATAACTTGTTTTATATTTGTATCCTGAGGCCTATATGAATCCTCCCTTTTGTAAAACGAACCCTGGTTTCTTCTTTGGTTGTGTATGTTATAGTGTACAGTATAGTTAAGTTAGTTTTCTTAAACTTTATCTTATCCCTTTTGGTGCTTAATTAAGGGTTAAGAGTGGACCTTAATATACACCCCCATAACAATTTGGCGACCTCTTGGCCAGGATAGCTCTGTAACATAATATTGGCAACCTTGTCCACATACACAGTGCTTACTCTTACCTACTTAACCATAATCAGTAATCATGACCCTAATGAGTGTTAGTGACGTGAAAGCATTTTTGGATTCTAAGCCATGCCCAAACAGAGTGAAAACACTCACAAAACACGAGCTCATATTGCTTGCCCAGGCTTTACAGTTGAGATTTCCTGCCTCAGTCACTAAGACTAAGTTACTTGATTTAATATTTGACACCATGTTTGAGCAAAGTGAGTCCTCTATAGCTTGTTCTGAGCCATTTGATACTGCACAAGGTGTTGACCCTGAGCCTTTGCCTTCGGAGATACCTGGCCCTAGTGATTTTTCTGCTCATGATACCGGTGACAAAGTGCAACTTGAGTTAGTCAGAATTAAGTTGAGGGAACTTGAAGTGCAAGCAAAAATGAGAGAACAAGAATAGAATGCCAGAATGAAGGAAATAGAATTACAAACTCAAATGAGACAAAAGGAAATGGATCACGAATACAGACTGAAGCACCCTAGTTTACCTGGAGCTAGTAGTTCATCTGCCAAGGAATCTTTTGATGTTGCTAGGAACATTAAGCTAGTACCTCCCTTTAATGAGCAAGATGTCACCAAGTATTTCCATATGTTTGAAAAGGTAGCAGGTCGTCTCTTGTGGCCAAAAGACTCTTGGACAGTACTGCTGCAGAGTGTTTTGAAAGGAAAGGCTCAAGAGGCTTATATTTCTCTATCTGTTGATCAAAGTGCTAACTATGATTGATTAAAAGACGCCATTCTCAAAGCATATGAACTCGTGCCAGAGGCATATAGGCTTAAATTTAGATCCACCTTTAAACAGAGAGATCAGACTCATGTGGAATATGCTAGAGTACTCACAGACTTATTTGATCAATGGTTGCATTCTAAGAAAGTTGATGATTTCTGTAAACTTAAAGAATTAATGATCTTGGAGAACTTCACTGGTAAGATAGATAGAGATGTGGCTTCATACCTAGTGGAAAAAGATTTAGATACCCTAGCTGAGGCTGCTGTTGTAGCAGATAACTATAGTATAATTCATAAGCATGAACGTAAGCCTCAGTTATTTGTTAAGGGTAGGAGAGTGAACCAACCAGTTTTTGTGAACCCTTCTTCTGGTAAAGGCATGTTAATGTCATTTGACACTAGTGGGAACACTGCAACCCCACAGCATGTTAGTTCTACGAAAGTAAGTGAGGACAATGTTGCCAGAGTGTCAAGAAAAAGTGTCAGGTTTTGTCAGTATTGCCAGAAAACGGGGCACTTGGAGGATTGGTGCTGGAAAAAACGAGGGAAAAGTCCCTCGGTAAAACCAATTTCTTTGATAAACTCTTGGGGATCTTTTGACACCAACAGAGAGCAGCCACCCACAGATATTGTTAGCGGTAGCCAGCAGGTGCATATTGTTGATAAGGCCAGAGTGGAGCCGTCAGTGGTGGATAGACAGACTCCTGTAGAGCCATTGTTAACCCGCCCCATCCCGTTGCAACGATTTGCATTTGCCAGTCCAGGCGACGTACCGGTACGTCGTGCAATTGCAAGGTCCATAATTTGCACAATTTTCAATTTTCGCACGTGAATTTTCGTATGTATACACGGGACACCTTCCTCTATTCCTCTACAAGATGCCAAGCAGGGACAATGCCTTACACTGCATAACCTTCCCCCTCCCCCCCTCATGCCATTGTCTTGGCAAAGGACCTGTTACCAGTGACCTGCCTAGTAAAGATATTCAGGGCCAGAGTGATTCCCCAATCGATGACAATGTGGAGGACAATGTTTACATAGCATTAGAAGAAGAAACAGCCAGAAATAATGATCAGGTAATGTGGCAAAAAAAGGTCAGGTATGGTGATTAGTTAGTGAGTGAAACAATGCTTATAATGCCTTTATTACTGCTTGAAAACCAATATACTCACATACTACATATACATTCATACCAAGTAAATAAATAAATACCGTTTATGAGTGGATAAAATAGTTACCCTCCCATAGAACTCGTTTTCTTTGGTGCCAGCATGTTAGAAAACCCACTCAGGTAAGGAGGAACTCCTACCTGGATTGGGCACTTTAAACCTCAGGTGAGCGATTTCTCTATGAATTTTCGATGTTTCTCACCAAAAGCAAAGGTTTTAGCCAAAAAAAAAAAAAAATCGAAAATACCTCGGGACTGGGGGATGTCGCAGGTGAGGAAAACCTCGGGATGTGATGGGTTAAACAATAGTAAGACTGGGGCAGTGCAGCCGTCAGGTTCAGGTGAGAGTGGTAATAAGACTCCATCATAGTGTCCCCCCTGGGGGTAGGGGGGTTTTCAAGAATACTCCCCCAGTATCCCTGCTTGTCGTAAAAGGCGACTAAAAGGGTTGGCGGAGGGTTAGTGCCCCTCCCCGGAAAACAACTAACTAAAAAAACAAACAAGAAGCCTCGGACAAGGACTGACCAAACGTTGACGACCCAGGACCGGACAAAGGACTTGGTAATGTGTACATGGAATGTAAGAGGAGCGAATGATGAGGTGAAAGAGAGAGAGATTGTCCAGGTGCTTGAGGATGCGAAAGTGGATGTATGTGGAATAACTGAAACAAAATGGAGAGGAGAAAGTGTGAGAGAATGGGAGTATGGATGGGGTATATGTGCAGGAGTAGATGAGAATGAGAGGGCAAAGGAAGGAGTGTGTATAGTTGTGAGTAAAAGATGGAAGAAGAGCATAAGACAGTATGGATCAGTTGGGTCAAGGATTGTGTGGGTAAAGTTGAAAGTTGGAATACAAATGTGGGCGATTGTGTGTGTGTATGCGCCAACGCAAGATCGTGCTAGAAGAGTGAGAGAAGAGTTCTGGACAAATGTGGAAGTATGCATAGAAAAGTTTGGAAGGAATGAGAGAGTGTTTTTGATCGGTGATATGAATGGTAAAGTTGGTAATGTGAAGGTGGATGGAATAGTTGGTGAGTGGGGTGTGCCTGCTGAGATAGATGAGAATGGGAGTGCGTTAGTGGACATCTGTGCTGGGAGGGGGTTGGTAATAGCCAATACCCTCTTCAGGCATAAAATGATCCACAGGTATACATGGCGAGTGATGAGAAGGGTGGGTGGTGAACTGAATGAAAGGAAGGCAATGATTGATTATGTGTGTGTGGATGAAAGGATGCGAAGATGTATATTGGATGCAAGAGTTTATAGAGGTTGGGGGAGTGGCCTTTCTGACCACTACTTGGTGGTGGCCAGAATTAGGATGCAAGTAAGATGGAGGAATAGAAGAAGGGAAAGACGAGAGGAAGGAGTAGTTGCAAGGGAGAGTGGAAAGGTTACAAGAGGATGAGAAAAAGGCAGAGTATAAGAGAGAAGTGGAGGAACGATTGGGCAAATATGAATTGGAGCAGATGGGAGACGTGGAAGGTGTGTGTAAGATATTTACAGAAGAAATATGTGCAGCATGTGATGTGGTGTGTGGAAGGAAGAGAAGACGGAGGGGGGTGCAAGGAACAGCGTGGTGGACTGAAGAGGTGAAACAGGCTGTGGCACAAAAGAAGAAAGCATACAATGAATGGATGAGAAATAGGGGCGTGGAAGAAGTTGAGAGGCAGAAGAGAGAGTTATATGTGGAAAGGAAGAGAGAGGTGAAAAGATTAGTAAGAGAGAGTAAGAAGAGAGTGGATCAGGAATTTGGAAGGAATTTGAGTGTAAAGTGGAGGGACTGTAAGAAAATGTTCTGGAGAGAAGTGAAAAGAGTAAGACAGGGTGGAAGTGAAGGTAGCAGGGGAGTGAAAGATAAACATGGTAGATTACTAGTGGAGAAGAGAGAAAAAGTGAGCAGATGGAGAGAACACTTTAAGGAATTGTTGAACGTAGAGGATGGAAGTAATGCGAGTATAAGTGGCTGGGGAATGGCTGGGAGAAGGAGGGAGGTGAGAAGACAGGAAGAAATCAGTAAGATAGAAGTTGTGGAAGCAATGAAGAAAGTTAAATCGGGGAAAGCCCCAGGAATTGATGGAGTGTGTGGTGAGATGCTGAAGCATGGGGGAGAGATAGTAGTAGAATGGATGTGGAAGATGTGCAGATTGGCCTGGGAGGAAGGTAGAGTGCCGGAGGATTGGAAGTCAGGTATAATTATTCCCTTGTACAAAGGAAAAGGGGAAAAAGAAGTGTGTGGTAATCATAGGGGCATTTGTCTTCTTAGTATAATAGGAAAAGTGTATGGTAGGATACTTATAGACAGAGTTAGAGAAAGAACAGAGAAATTAGTTGGAGAAGAACAGGGAGGCTTTAGGAAGGGAAGAGGTTGTGTAGATCAGATATTCATTCTTAGATCTTTAGTGGAAAAGTTTCTAGAGAAGGGAAAGAAGTTGTATGCGGCTTTCATGGATTTGGAGAAAGCATATGACAGGGTGGATAGACAAGGATTGTGGAATGTGTTAAGAATATATGGAGTAGATGGGAAGTTGTTGAATGCTGTGAAGAGTATGTATGATGGTGCTAAGGCTGCAGTGCGTGTGGATGGTGAACTAAGTGAATTTTTCTCTTTGAAAGTTGGTTTGAAACAGGGATGTGTCATGTCTCCATGGTTGTTCAATCTGTACATGGATGGGGTAATAAAAGAGGTACAAGGTAGGGTAGTGGATGTTGGAGTGGCCCTGGTGGGAGAGGATAGTGTTTGGAAACTCCCTGTACTGTTGTTTGCAGATGATACTGTGTTGTTGAGTGAAGATGAAGGGGAGCTGCAAGGCTTGGTGGATGAGTTTGAGAGAGTGTGTAAGAAACGGAACCTAAAGGTGAATGTAGGGAAGAGTAAAGTGATGGTCTTTGAGAGAGGTGAAGTCAGTGAATGTATAGCGAGGTTGGATGGTGAGGAATTGGAAAATGTGAGTACGTTTAAGTATTTGGGTAGTGTGATGAGTAAGGATGGAGGTTTGGAGGGTGAAGTGCTTGAAAGGGTACAGCAGGGAAGAAAGGTTGCTGGTTCCTTGAAAGCAGTGATAAGAAACAGGGAAGTGAGCATGGAAGTAAATAAGTTACTACATGACAGTATTGTGATACCAACTCTAACGTACGGAAGTGAAGCTTGGACGTTGTTGGAAGGACACAAGTCAAGAGTGAGAGCAGTGGAAATGAGTTATTTAAGAGGAGCTTGTGGAGTCACGTGGAGAGACAGGCTGACGAATGTGGATATAAAGGAGCGTTGTGGTGTTGATGTGGATGTGATAGGAAGCGTTGTGAGGAACACACTGAGGTGGTTTGGCCATGTGGAGAGGATGGAGGGTGAAAGACTGACGAAGAGAGTGTATGTGAGTGAGGTGGAGGGTGGAAGAGGGAGGGGGAGACCGAGGATGAGATGGAGGGATGGGGTGGAGAGGTATATGAGAGAGGGGGGTGTGAGTTGGGAGCAGGGTAGTGAAATGGCGGGGGACAGGGCGACTTGGAGGCGATTTGTTTGTGGCCACCCCAAACGGGATTGAGGCGTCTGGCAATAGATAGATAGATAGATAGTGTCCTCTTCCATGCAGTACTCAAAGTAACTCCTTCCCAGGTCATTTATTTGCTAACTTTATTTCTAAGGGGTTAGTTTCAGTTGATGGAAAAGGTGGTAAGAATGTCACTATACTTAGAGACACAGGAGCTTCACAGTCACTAATGTTGAAGGGGATTGTTGATGTAGCTGACCCTAATGAATGTGTCTTGCTACAGGGTATAGCTAAGTTTGTATCTGTTCCTCTAGTTGAGGTGAAGCTCCAGTCAGAGTTAATTACTGGTTCAGTGCGTGTGGGTGTTGTTGACCAGCTTCCTGTACAAGGGGTCACTTTCCTTTTGGGTAATGACCTGGCGGGAGGACAGGTGAGTGCTGTTCCCTGCGTGTCAAAAACTCTCCTGAGTGAGGATAGGACTAAAGAGTTGGAAGATACACGTCCTAAATTGTTTCCCGCACGTGCTGCAACAAGAGCTATGACGGCAAAAGCCAGCCATGAGAATGTTGACAGTAATCGCACTGGCAATGCCCATGATGATATTGGGCTTGGTGATACCTTTTTTGCCCAGTTAAATGACTCAGAGGTTGATGATTCTCCCCAAACTGATGCAAGTGCAAAGTTAGCTGATATGCAAAGATCTGATCCAGCGATTGCCACTTTAATTGACTCAGCAGCTAGGGAAAATGAATGTGAGTCTGAACTGACAGAGTGTTATTATTAAAGGCCAAATAACGTGTTAATGAGAAGATGGAGACCTCATAGCGTTGCTCATGATAACGAGTGGGAGACTGTACATCAGTTGGTGGTTCCAAGACCCTATAGGCAAAAAATTATGTCCATTGCTCATGACTCTTCTTTAGCAGGTTAATAGGGGTGAGGAAGACTCTCTTCCACATCTGGCAGCATTTTTACTGGCCTGGAATCCGTCGAGATGTCTCCCGGTTCTGTAGATCATGTCACACCTGTCAGCTAGTTGGTCAGAGCAATAAGCCCATCCCAGCGGCTCCTTTGATTCCTCTACCGGTGTTTGAGGCCCCATTCACTAGAGTCCTTGTGGACATTGTTGGCCCTTTGCCTAAGACCTCTTCAGGCCACCAGTACATCCTCACAATGTTAGACATGGCCACTAGATATCCTGAAGCCATTCCTTGAGAAATATTTCAGCTAGATTGGTTGTAAAGGAGATGCTAACCTTCTTTACCCGTTTTGGTCTCCCTAAGGAGGTGCAGTCGGATCAAGGCAGTAATTTTAATTCCAAACTGTTCAGACAAACCCTTAAGGAGTTAGGAATCTCACAGATCACTTCCTCAGCATATCACCCACAGAGTCAAGGTGCATTAGAGAGGTATCACCAGACTTTGAAAAGTATGCTCAGAAAACTGTGTTGATGAAAAGGAATGGGAAAGGTGTATACCTTTCCTACTTTTTGTAACCAGAGAGGTACTGAGCAAGTCCTTGGGCTACTCCCCATTTCAGTTAATCTTTGGCCATGAAGTAAGAGGTCCCCTTAAACTCCTCAAAGAACAACGGGTCAAGGATGATGACCAAATTAACTTGCTAGACTATGTGTCAAAATTTAACGAAAGACTGGCCTATAGTATGGAAGTAGCCAGGGCACACTTGGAGTCCTCTCAGGAGAAGATGAAGAGGTGGTATGACCACTCTAAGAAAGTTTGGCATAGAATGTTTCACCCAAGCGATCAAGTTCTTGTCTTGCTTCCCATTCATGGTCAGCCTCTGCAGGCAAGTTTTGCAGGCCCTTATCTAGTGGAAAAGAGGGTAGGTGAAGTAAATTATGTCATTGTAACCCCAGACCGGAGGAAGGAACGAAGATTATGCCATATAAATATGTTGAAGGAGTACCACAGGCGAGACGTGGACCCCCCTAGTGCAGCATGCATGGTGTCGGCTGTCGAGTTGGTGGAGGACAAGGGCTGCCCTTTGACTTTGGACCAAATGACCAGTTGGAGAGAAAACCAGGAAGCTTGGAGTACAATGACTGATAAACTCTCCCACTTGACTGCGGAGCAGTGTGCTGAGCTTGTTGCCCTGCTCAGGAAGTTCCCTGATGTCTTCTGCGACACCCCAGGATGGACGGAAGTGGCACAGCAAGATGTGGACGTTGGAGATGCCAGCCCTGTAAAGCAGTCCCCCTACCGGGCTAGTCATCAGAAGCAGACCATCATTCGAGAGGAGCTGAACTACATGTTGCAGCAGGGGTTAATCAAGTCCTGTCAAAGTGAGTGGTGCTCCCCGGTCATAGTGGTTCCAAAACCCGATGGGTCACATCACATTTGTATTGATTACCATAAAGTCAGCTCCCTTACCAAGACTGGTACTTACCCACTTCCTAGAGTAGATGATTGTGTGGACACGATAGGCAGTGCTAAGTTTATCAAAAAATTAGATTTAATGAAGGGATATTGGCAAGTCCCACTCACAGAAAGGGCCCAAGAAATTTCCTGTTTTGTGTTCGGTGGCAGGACTTATAAATGTAAGGTCATGCCCTATGGTATGAAGAATGCTCCTCCCACCTTCCAAAGGCTGATGAATGATCTCATCAAGGATGTTGAGAGCTGTGTAACTTATATTGACGATGTTGTTATTTTTAGCAACACCTGGGAACAACACTTGAGCCAACTAGATGACTTGCTTCAGAGACTGTCCTCTCCTAATTTAGTGCTTAATTTAGCTAAATGTGAATTTGTGAGGGCTCGAGTGCAGTACCTAGGTTATGTGGTCGGGTTAGGCCAAGTAAGTCCACCTGATGTTAAAGTTCAGGCCATAGTCAATTCCCCCAACCCAAAAATAAGAGAGAGTTGCATCGATTCTCGGGTGTGGTAGGGTACTACAGACGTTTTGTCCTGAACTTCCCTGATCTTGTAGCTCCCCTCATTGATTTGTTAAGAAAAGGAGTCAAGTATGAGTGGAAGCCAGAATGTGAGGAAGCCTATTCTAAAGTCAAAGCCATCCTGTCAAGTCACCCAGTGCATCAAGCTCCCAATTTGTGAGGGTCATTATGAACATGCATGAGGACACATTTTGTAAAGTGATGGTTGATGGTTGTCTGAGTGATTCGTTTGAAGTCAAGTCCGGAGTAATTCAAGGTGGTGTTCTATCGCCTTTACTATTTATATTGGTCATTGATTACATTATGAAACACGTTGGAACAGAAACCGGTGCAAGTATACTTTGGGGAGAGAACAGGAAACTTTTGGATTTAGATTATGCAGATGATATAGTTTTGATTTGTGATGGGCCAGAAGAGATGCAAAGAGTGTTGGACAGTTTGGTGAGTGAAGGTCGCAAGGTGGGTTTGGTTATTGTGGAAAAACTGAAATAATTAATATGAATATGGAAAATGCACAGGAATGTGTAATTGGAGGTATGGTTGTAAAGCAACTTGATAGGTTTAAATATTTAGGTACTTATATAGCCAAGGATGGTTCTTTGAACTTTGAATTCGAGGAAAGGTTAAAGAAGGCTAATCAGGCAATGGGAATGCTTAAAAATATTTGGAATAATAAAAATTTTTCTGTGCATACAAAAATCAAACTTTATAAGGTAATGGTTAGGAGTGTCTTAATTTATGGACACGAGTCTTGGTACAGCACAGTGACTATGGAAAATAAATTCTTGTTGTTTGAAAATAAAGCACTTAGAAGAATATTAGGAGTTAAGTGGTGGGAAAGGATACCAAATAGTAGAATTAGAGAAATAACGGGAGTGCAGCCGGTCGATGAATATGTTAGGTTCTCACGATGGAAGTGGCTAGGACATGTGTATAGGAGACAGGGAATAGTACGAGGTACACCAGGGTGGGTGGCACTTGGTAGGAGAGGTAGAGGAAGGCCAAAAGAGACGTGGGTGAGGACAATGAGACGGGAAGCTGGAGATGAGTGTTGGGGAGATCTTGAGGAGTTAGCACAAGATAGGATGTGGTGGTGTGAGTTCATCAAGGCCCTATGCATCCCCGAGGGTGCCACAGGAGATGATTGATTGATTGATTTAAATTAGCTGTTGATGCCAGTGGCCTAGGGGCCGGCGCAGTTTTGCTTCAGGATAATGATGAAGGCTTTGAGATGCCTGTGTGCTATTTTAGCAAAAAGTTCAATAACGCCCAGAGAAATTATTCAACTATTGA
>NC_137021.1:26236546-26276799 GCF_032717465.1 Coenobita brevimanus | reverse complement strand
CCCTTAAAAAGAGTTATCATGTGTCCTAAGTACAGTGCAACAGTGGAAAGTGATCATTATAGTAGTTCGTGTGAAGGTAAAGGTGAATATGACAGAAACAATAGGAGTGAGTAACGCCATCCTATATTGCGGAAATTTTATTATTACTTCAAACCACATGGTTTTTAAAAATATATTCCGATACTGTCACAAGCTCTTTTTCAGCACAATAGGGCCTCTGCCTATAAAAGGGTTAATGAAAGATGTATGTAACCTCTCCAGAAAAAACAAAAAAAAATAGAACAGTAGATTCGCCGGGTAATGATATGTTTAGAATCTATATGTTCACTGGCAAAGGGGGGTCGGTGGCTGAATCGGTAAAGAGGCGGGCTGCTGTCCTAATGGACCCAGGATCGAATCCCGGCTGGGGCAGGGAACACTTTAAGGATTTGAATTTCCTAAAAGCAGACTTTCCTGATATACCAGAAGACCCTCCGACATGTCGTAAAAATACCTCTGCTAATACCAATACACCAGTCCTGTATGAGACAGCCCTAGCATGTATTCAATATGGACGGTGGGTGTTAGCGCCGAAGCGGTGATATATGGAGGTGTAGGACTACTGGGCCTTGGGATAGGTCACTTCCCCCGAGAAATAGGCCCTTAAGCCTTTGCCCAGAGTCGGACACGTAAAAAAAAAAATTCCTTCACTCAAAGGACGCGTTTTGTTGCTTTATGTTGGCTTCATTCCGAGGAATTATTTAATCTTAGGGACCTGCATGGCTGAATGAATTTACAGCAATATCATTCATACCATCTACTACACAGATGGGTGTTCTTTTTATTTCAGTTCCTACACGAATTATATATTACAGGAAGGACCTTTGGAAATAAAGGGACGAAGGTGTAAATCAGGTTTCCCCAGAGTGGTCCATACAAACCTTAAGTAAGTTCGACGGGAGTGTCCAGTATTGTGTGTGTGCTGCTGAGAGGAAGACAATTTTTTTTTTTTAAATTCTGTATTCGTCTAGGACGACGGCGATCATGGTTTTCCTGTGCTTCCTATCTCTTAATGCTCTCAGCAGCTCCAGTTTCTTTGATTTTGTTATCTATTTCTAACAGTTTTTCTGCGCTTCATTTGGTGCTTGCATGATTCTTAATTCTCTCTCTACCTCTGCCCGTTTGCATGTCTGTGTACACAGTCAGCATCAGTTCTAGTTCTTCATTCCTCTTAACGTGTCAGATCATACTCCAACGCTGAAGACCACCTTTAGCCTAGGCGCCAAAGAAAACGCCACACATACCCTCATATGTCATCAATGAAGAGCGAGTATCATTACAACATAGTATTACATTCTGTTTAAATTGGTTTAGGAATGATTGTGGCAGCGTAAGCAGGGATATTGGTGGGATATCTGGAAAAAACAGTAAATGATTCTAGCGTAGTTCACAGCCACAAACTGATCTCACTCCACATCGTGGATGTATCTCGTTGTCCTTCCTTCAATGGTCTACTACCCCAACAAAATACACACACACACACATTAATAAGGTAAAGGACTTTGGACTGGAGCGTGTAGCATTATATAACCGGATGCCCTTCCTGATGTTTACCAATAACCCTTGGGTGGATTCGATCTTCCGACCCTTCGGTCAGAGAGGAGCGATCTAACCCTCTGAGCCACGGCTGCTACAAGGAAGGAAACAGACTTTGCCCACGGCTCTGATCGGCCCGTGAATCGAACTCGAGCTTATCCAGTTTCTGTATGGACATGCTAACTAATCCACCACCCTCCATCACTATATATATATATATATATATATATATATATATATATATATATATATATATATATATATATATATATAGGATAGATAGATGGATAGATAGATAGATATAGATAGATATATCCATTCGTCCTATGTTGCCTCATGAGGAGAGTAGGAGCCTGGGGATATTTGGTCCAGGTTAAGCCGATGAAAGATGAGACAGCCCACTTCAATCACTGAGTGGCATTACGCAGTTAATAAACCCAACCAACTCCTTATATATAAATTCCTGCACCGTCTCAACCTGATTGGAAAGCCTTAATTACCCATAATTCAATATCGCGCCATAATTTGGTTATATGGTAGTAAATGGTTTCATGGTGTACAGGAAACCACTTAACTCTGTCATTCAGTGTAGAATCACTCACATCCAGAAGGGAAAGGAAAGAAATGAGAGACAGAAGGGGGAGTGTAAGAGACTCCGTAGGTGAAGAAGAGAGGAAGAAAGGAACGAAAGACAGAAGATGAAGAAAGGAAGAGAGGAAAATGGCAGACAATCAATGCAGCATTATAGCCGGAGTGAGTGAATGGTGAACGCCCGCACTTACCAACATATATATATATATATATATATATATATATATATATATATATATATATATATATATATATATATATATATATATGTGTGTGGTAGGTGGGCGCTCACCATCCACTCACTCGATGCGATGTAGTAGTGCTGCTCTCGGGTGTCTGCCCTTTCCTCTCTCCATTCCTGCCTTCCTCTTCTGTCTTTCTTTACTTCATTGTTTCCTTGTCCTTCTGCCTACGGGTGACTTTACACTCCCTCTTTTGTCTTTCTTTCATTCCTTCCTCTTCCTTCTGCCTATGGTTGACTCTACGCTGAGTGACAAGCCTAATGGTTTCCAGTACACCAGGAAACCATTTACTATGGTGGGTGGTAACCATATAACCAAATTATGGCACCTGGTGGTTTAGTGGGTAATTACAGCACGCTAATCGGATCGAGCCGGTGAAGGTTTATATCCAAGGGGTGGTTGGGGTTATTGCTCATGTAATGCCACTCAGGGATGAGTGAGGCTGGTCACTCTCATCTTAAACGTCAGGACCAAATTGCCTAGCCCCGGGATTCTACGCTTCTCATGGGGCAAAGTAGAATTGGATGATGGATATATATATATATATATATATATATATATATATATATATATATATATATATATATATGTATATATATATATATATATATATATATATATATATATATATATATATATATATATAAAGACTAGTGCAACATTTCCGTCTGGGAATTTAGTTGTTTAGTAGAAAAAATGTGAATTTCGATACGGTTGCGTGTTTTTCAGGTTGATTAAATATTTCTGGTGATATCTAGAATAACAGTGAATCATAAAAATAATAATTAAAGAAAAAACTTATGGACATTACTTCATGTCTGTCCTAATTTAAATGAAATAGTTTAAAGGAAACAAAAATATACTAAAACAAGATGTCATCAAATTATTGCAACACCTGAAAGCAATAAAGTTTTTCAGAAGTTTGATGGAAACCTCTGGTGGTACCAAAAAATATTAAGTAAAGAAACTCGTATTAAATCCGTTGAACAATTTTTTAGTAAAGAAGAGAAAGTGAAAGGAAGCCAGCGGAACATTAAACTTTAATGGAGTTTGTTTCTCAATCCTTACTGTTAGAAGGAGTTCCTCCAACACTTTCTTCCCGAAGGGGTATCAAACAAATTCATTAAAAATCTTATTTAGAGGGGTTATATATATATATATATATATATATATATATATACATATATACATATATATATATATATATATATATATATATATATATATATATAAAACCCATTATGAAGAATGGTTTGGAAATTACGTTGTCCTTCAATCACTCTCTCTCTCTCTCTCTCTCTCTCTCTCTCTCTCTCTCTATATATATATATATATATATATATATATATATATATATAACCCATTATGAAGAGTGATTTGGAAATTACGTTGTCTTTGTCGGAGAGTTGCGCTCCACTGAGTGCCCTTCTAGTTATCCATGAGTTCCCCAACTGTTAAAGAATCACCTAGCTGTAACAATAACAAAATGTAAACAAACATCGTCTAGTGGGGCACTGTACGTGGTGATCCCACTGTCCATTCACTAGTTAAAACTCAAGACTTCCAGCCACACTGAACCGCACAGCAACTCCCCCCCCCCCCCCCCGTTAGAACCGTCTCTGATCCACGCATCACTTGGAAACAAGTTTTTTGCAACTGTGTCCTGTCAAGCCATATAATTTGTCCAGATTAGAGCTGTTTCTGTATAACTATCACCACAACCACTGCCATCACCACCACAGCTACCACCACAGTTACCCTCACCATGAACACCACAGGTATCCCCACCGCCACAATTACCAACACCACAACCACCATCGCCACATCAACCACCACCACCATCACCACCACAACTGCTATCACAACAACCATCAAAGCTACCACTGTCACTACCATCCTTATCATGACAGCTGCCACCACCATTACCACAGCTACTACTGCCACCATCATCCTCACAGCTACCATCATCACCACCACCGTCACCACCACAGCTACCACCACCACCACTGCAGCCATGACCATTATAGTTATCACTACCATCACCATGATCATCACAGCTGCCACCACCACTATAACTACTACCACCACAATCATCACATCAACCACGACGACAGCCACGATCACAGCTAACACCACCACCACCATCATCATCACAGCTACCATCATCACCACCGCCATGGCACGCACTACCGTTTTCTGCTAAATAAAATCGTCTGTTTATAGCTTCAGTGAAGTAATAGACACGGGATTGTCGATGTCGATGATCTGATGGTAGAGCTCCCAGGTCAGAAATGACTGTAGTCTACATGCCATGGTTCAGTTCCTTGATGTGGCTGGAGGTTTTAATGTATATGAAGGTATTATTCAGGGACTTAATATTTTGTTCTTGATGGATGATACAGTTTAGTTGTCTACCAATCGTGCCAGCATGATCAAGAAGGTGAGAATATTACAGTCATTTTGTGAAGAATATGTAATGGTTATAAACAAGTTAAAAACGAAGTTTCTCGTTAAAAATGATACGGCCGGTGACGCCGAGCCATTGCAGGTGGGCAGACTTATCACTGAACCTGTACTACATACTGTATGTATGCCTTGGATCTCCCTTCACCAGTGATGGCTCGGTGTCAACCGCAGTCAAAGTACATGCCAGAAATAAATTTTCATGTTTTGAAATTTGTGTCTTTCATCCATAAAAGTCATGACGTGCCATTGATAATTAAACAACGAATTTTTGATGTAGCATTGATGTCCTTGCTCCCATGTGGCTGTGAATCATGGATAGGAGCAGAGGAAAAATCTATTATCAAGTTATTCAACTGGGCCCTGAAGTAGCTGTTAGGAGTGTGGAGTTCAACCCCAAACAATATATGCTATGCCGAGTTTGGATACCCGACATTACCTGATGTAATCAGAATGAAGCAGCATAAATTTTAATCTAAAATGTCCTACGAAAGACCCACCACATTGATGACCCTTTAATGTTTGAGATTTCAACAGTCTTGCGCGTTAATACACCTCTTGGGAAGAAGATACGTAATTTTGTGAATAATGAGGTCACTGATGTAAAAAGTGTAATGCAAAATATATATTCATCCATTAATATGTCCGATGCATCAAGGTGTCTATACTCCATTTCACGAAGTCTGGCACAATCAGTGATGTCCTCAGCACCTGTAGTGTTGATGTCAATCCTCAGCACTAGGTGAACCTGTATGTATTACCTTGAGAACCAATATATAAAGGCAATACAAAAAGGTATATCCAGTACTGAGGACCTTTATCAATGCTACAGGTGCTGAGGACATCACTGATGGTGCCAGACTCGGTGAAATGGAGTATAGTGTATAAAGTCATCAATCCCAATATTGCTGTTCACGATATATACACTAAACGACGTACTGTTAGCAATATCCACAGAATATCGTTTACTCTTTTCCGTGTATCAGGGCTTAGTCTGTGTGTGGAAACGAGGCGATGAAATAGGCGGGGGAGTGGTTGTCTCCCAGTAGAGCAGCGCCCTTTTGTATGTGGTGTTATACAGACTGAGAGACATGTCGTGATTTTTTTTTTTTTTTATGCGAGGAAGAAGGAACCAAAGGCCATGAGCCCGCAGTAACAGTTCCCTCCAAGAGAAAAACAAAATACAATAGAGAGCCAAATTCAAGATCCGATCATTTTGAGATGCCTGGACACACTGCGTTTGAAAGACTGGAGATCATAGGCAGCAGGAAATACGAACAGAGGGAGACAGTTCCAGAGCTGACCTGTTGCATAAATGAAAGATTGGGAGTAACGGTTAACTCTTGCATTAGAGAGTTGGACAGAAAAGGGATGAGAGTTTAAGCGTTGACAGACGGGTGTTTCTACGGCGCCCTGTCGTAGAGGTGGAGGAATGCAAGCAGACAGTGCAGAGGAGCAGTGACCATTAAAGTAGCGATAGAAAAGAGATAAAGATGCAACAGTGCGGCGAAGAGACAGAGGTTGAAGGGAGTCGGTAAGAGGAGGAGAGTTAATGAGACGAAAAGCCTTTGACTCCACCCTATTGAGAAGAGCTGTATGTGGGGAGCCTTCCCACACATGAGAGTTGTACTCCACACAGGGGCGGATAAAACCCCTGTATAGAGTCAACAATTGTGCAGGGGTAAAGAAAGAGCGGAGTCGGCTTAGCACACCCAATCTCTTGGAAGCAGATTTTACAAGAGCAATATTAGACAGTTGTTTGGCTTTTGCAAGTTAGAGGAACTTTTTACTGGCCTCATATGATACAACGTGTATGATTATTCATGATGATCTTAAACTATACACGTAAAAATCACTGTTTTTACATCTGTTCTGTTGGTTTAAGTTTTATTATTTGCTGCTGATGCTTGTTTGATATGTTCCTTTTGAGAACTACAGATTATGAAATAGATATGACAAGGGAGGTATAATTACTGCTTTATATTGCTTTCTATATTCAAATCCTTGTTATGATACTAGTAAACTATATTCATGTAAAAATCGCTGTATATGTTTTGTTCTCTTGGTTTTTGTTTTATTAGTTGCTGCTGATGCATCTTTAAAAAGTGTTACTTTTGTGGACTACAGATTATGATCTTGAAACGTTAAGGGATGTATGTATTTGCTCTATATCGTTTCCTGTAATCGAACCCTTATGAACTGTGGTCAGTAAAGTACCTATCCATCTGTCTGCAAGAACCTCTCTCTCTCTCTCTCTCTCTCTCTCTCTCTCTCTCTCTCTCTCTCTAAGGATGCTTGAGAAACTCCACGAAAATACTCCACTACCTCTTCCACGGGTAGGAATTGTGACCCCAACAATTATTAGGGGTAAAAACACCATATAGGTCGAAATTATACTGAAACTAGCCCATCTGGGTCGCAGTTCCAACCATCTTGGCAATTTTCATCAAAATGCTTTTTTTTCAGTTTTGCCTGTGCAGCACACAATCACACACACACACACACACACACACACACACACACACACACACACACACACACACACACACACAGGATTGCAGTACATTAGATGCTACCTTGCGGTCAGATTGAAGTGAATCACATTGCAAATGGTTTCTTGTAAACCGGGAAATCATATACTTCGTTGGGTTGTAACCTTATAATCAAATAAACGCAGGTAGTGTTGTGGTTTAACACACTTCAACCTGGTGTGGCCCATTAGAGCTTAAATCTAAGAAAAGGAGTATGTTTCCTGTACCAACATTGCCTGTCAGGGTTGAGAGACTAGGACCCATCCTTTAATGTCGGGACTGAAACACCTAGCCCTGGGTCCCTAGACTCCTGATGAGGCAACAAATAGTTTCAGGTGTCATAATAGCAAAAGGGTTACTTAAATTGTTGGTTTGCAAGAATTAAGAAATTATATTATTTTTTAGAGGGTAGTTGAAAGTTGAAAAGGGGTGGATTTATTATCCACAGTAAGATAAAACTACATTACAACATTATGGCGTTAGGAATCTTAAAATAAGTCCATTTTGGAGTATGATCATGTCATCTTTATTAGATTCTCGAGTTTGTTACAAGGATCCTTCCTCTCATTTGATTGAATGGGATGATGGTGGGTATACTGGGTCATGCCGCCGGAACAACGGTGATCATAAGGTGCCTAATCTATATTAATGAGATAAAAGCTACAAATTATACTGTGAAATGAAATAAATATAAAATTTACAATGAAAACTGACACTATACTTAGAGCCATTCTAGGAAAAAGAAAATATATCAGTGTATTATCCTAAAAGTTGGTGGAGGAGAATTGCCTGCATCATAAAATCAAATATCTCCCGGGGAAAAGCACCTCCCCCAACAAAATCAGTGAGAGATGGAAGGTTTTGCCTTCTACCCGATATCGGGAGAAATATCGCTCACACAGGTCTCCTAAACTGGGGCTCTTGACCAGCAAGTGCCATACAGTCAGGGTAACCAGGCAGTCATCGCAGAAGGGCTGAACTCCCCAGCACATGAGGTAACCATATCATACGTGAGGCGAGAGTGGCGCATCCGGAGATGGGCCAGAACTGCCTCACAGTGACATCCCATCACATTTCCATATGTCCACGGCGTTTTCGGGACAGACGTCATCTCCCCCAGCTTGGACGTTGTTACCAGGGCTTGTCGTGTGCTTTGCCAGACGGCAGGAAACCTTTCGTAACACAGCGGTTACCTCTCGCAATAAAGCGGGTATTGAGATCGTTACTAACCAGACTACTCTCTCAACGAGAATGAATCGTTCGCTTTTGCCAAGCATGCAATATAAAAGGCGTCATTCTGCCGGATAGTACAAGTCAAAGTATTTCTAACCTCTGAACCGCGACAGGTCTCCATACGATGAAATAAACTGTGTGGCAGGCGCAAGAATAACTCATTACAGATGTCATGGCAATAAAAGATTTACATGCATGATGAAAAGAAAACGTATAGTGCATAAAAAGGGAGAGACGGTATGGAGGGGGGAAGATGGTTAGAAGAAAAATTGTGAACAATGAAACAAGAATGAACGAAAAAATCAGACTTTATATATATATATATATATATATATATATATATATATATATATATATATATGAAGGGAACATGAACGTAAAGGTTACGAATCAATGACTGGTAGATGAAATGAATGAATAATGTTGAAAGAAAAATGGGTTGTGGCGTAAAGAAGTAGAAAACGGGGTACTGTAAGAAGCTATGAAAAGAAATGAATAATAAAGTGTAACCATACCTTGTAACTATACCTTTATGCTGTGACCATACCTAGATAATTATTTGTTCTACCCTTCTTTCACCCAGTTAGGAGTAAATCAGAAGTCTTGATGTAGTTTCCATCTATCTATCTATTGCCAAACGCCTTAATGACGTAATGGGTGGCCACAAACAAATCGCCTCGAAGTCGCCCTGTCCCCCGCTATGTCATTGCCCTGCTCCCAGCTCACACACACCCTCTCCCACGTACCTCTCCACTACATCCCTCCACCTCATCCTTGGCTTCCCCCTCCCTCTTCCTCCATCTCACTCAGACACACTTTCCTCGTCAGCCTCTCACACTCCATCCTCTGCACATGACCAAACCACCTCAATGTGTTTATCCTAACACTTCTTATCACATCCACATCCACACCGCATCGCTCCTTCAGTTCCTCATTTGCCAATCTGTCTCTCCATGTGACTCCACATGCTTCTCTCAAATAACTCATTTCCACAACTCTCACTCTATACTTGTGTCCCTCCAACAAGGTCCAAGCTTCACCTCCATACGATAGGGATGCTGTTACGATACTGTCCTGTAGTAACTTTTTCACTTCCATGCTCACTGCCCTGTTTCTTATCACTGCTTTCAAGGAACTAGCAACCTTTCTTCCCTGTTGTACCCTTTCAAGCATTTCACCCTCCAAACTTCCATCTTAACTTATCACACTCCCCAAGTACTTAAACGTACTTACATTTTCCATTTCCACCTCATCCAACCTCACTGTAAATTCACTGACTTCACTTCCCTCGAAGACCATAACTTTACTCTTCCCTGCATTCACCTTTAGATTCCGTTTTTTACACACTCTCCCAAACTCATCCACCAAGCCTTTCACCTCCCCTTCGTTTTCACTTAGCAACGCAGCAGCATCTGCAAACAACGGCCACTCCAGCATCCACTGCCCTAACTTGTATCTCTTTTATAACCACAACCATATACAGATTGAACAACCATGGAGACGTGACACATCCCTATTTCAATCCAACCTTTAAATAGAAAAAATCACTAGTTCGCTGTCCACATGCACTGCAGCCTTAGCACCCTCATACATACTCTTCACGGCATGTAACAACTTCCCATCTACTCCATATATTCTTAATACTTTTCCACAATCCTTGTTTATCCACCCTGTCATATGTTTTCTCCAAATCCATGAAGGCCGCATACAACTTCTTTCCCTTTTCCAGAAACTTTTCCACTAAACATAAAAGATTGAATATCTGATCTACACAGCCTTTTCTCTTCCTAAAGCCTCCCTGTTCTTCGCCAATTATTTCCTCTGTTATATCCATAACTTACTTCGTCAATAAGTATCCTACCATATACTTTTCCTGTTACAATAAGAAGACAAATGCCCCTATGGTTACCACGCACTTATTTCCCCTTTTTCTTTGTACAGGGGGAATAATGCTACCTGACTTCCAATCTTCCTGGACTCTACCTTCCTCCCAGGCCAATCTGCACATCTTCCACATCCATTCTACTACAGTAATATCTCTCCCCCATGCTTCGGTATTTCAATAAGAGTTTATTTGGAGAAGACAAACAGAGGTCCAACCCGTTCTATGCCAGCCTCAACTGCCCGCAGCAGTGTGAAGCCGATTGCGGGGGTCAGCTGCATCAGCTTTCTTTGAAATTCGCTGATACATGCATAAACTGTTATGCAGGCACTACACTACTAGATACATATACTTTTATACTTATACACATACTTATGCACTGCTAGTTCTAGTCTCCAAGTTCAAGTAATTATTTAGGTATGGTCACAGTATAAATGTATAGTTACAAGGTATGGTTACTAAAGAGTAATAAAATGGTAAATACAATTGGAAAAGATAAATGTGAGAGTGGGATGTTAAGATGCAGAGAACGGAAGAGCCGGAAGAGAAACGAACAAAAGTATAATAATAAACATAAATGGTAGTTGTTGAGCCCACCATACACTCAATATAGTGGTGCAGTGCTCCCGGCGAGAAGCGGCGTCTCTTGGCGTCAGTCCTCACTAGAGGGCAGATTACTCGTTTCACTGGTGGGAGTGGCTGAACTTTTCCTCAACTGATGGCACTAGGGCATGATTAGTTGTAACAAGTTTCACTTCCACTGATTGGATAAGCAGCGTGTATCGAGTTCAGAGCCTCAGACAGATGAAAATACTGATGATGGTGGTAGATGATAATGACTGGTCATGGCGATAGATAATTTGACAAATGGTGAATGATATATGATAAATTATTGATGATAATAAATAGACGATAGATAATGAATGATGATGGACAATGGATGTGCATGAAGACACTATATGACGGATGATGAGATGGATATGACGATCGATGATGTATATCGGACGGTAGTTGATGGATTATTATGACGGATGATGATGACAGATAAAAGATGATTTATTATTATCAAAGACGTTGATAATAGATGATGGGTGATAGGTGAATGACATTGGATGATAGATGAGAACGATGATGAGTAGATGTGATGTTAGTTGATAGCTGATGATGATTATGGATTATGATGATTGACGATGGTGATGACTGATGATGATAGATGACAGAAGGATGGTAATGGTGGATGAAAAAGATGATGGTAGATGATTTGTTTTGATTAATTTATTACATCCAAGGGGAGACATAACTAGTAACAGGACCATGAGGCCAAGTATTATGTACTGAGGAACTCGTGTCCCGCAGGGCACTCTGTTTTGTTACATAGCTATATTGAGGTTTACAATATAGGAGTTAGCATCCACCAACGTGTGGATGTCGGACAAGAATGATATCTAAATGACTGTCTGTGATTAGATAATTATGTATATCAGTCAGGGACTGTCCCTGAGGCAGTAGGTCCCTGACTGTGGGACTCTCATGGCAGTAATCCTGAGGATTGTTGGCATTAGGACGATCACATTGTTTTCAAGAGAATTGAGGCACGTCCTCTGCCTCAGAAACTTGCCAGAGAGGGCGACATCGTAGCCGAAGTTGAGCAGACAAAATATTGTGCCTGTGAACCATAACTCTATGTCGATGATACCAGGGAGAAGATTGACGGAAGAGGTCGTAGTGTTGGATGGACACACTCTCAGTCCGATCAGCGTTCCTGCAATGAAGTGTACGGAGAAGGGAGACTGAATGTATCTTCGTTTAGTAGCAGAGGAAGGAGGATGTAACATCATCAGGTAGAGCCAGTCTACAAGCATTTTTCACGAGGAAATAAACAGTGTCGTTGTCTGCAATTCTGACATGCGAAGGAATCCACAAGAAGTGTATGGTAATAGAATTTTCATGAACTGAAGCTGTCTGATGTAAGATTTGTTGAACTAAGCGGTGGCATGTAGGTTTTGGAAAAACGATGTCTTGAAGGGTACACTGAAAGTCACAAGTAACTACGCCAGTCAACTTGCACTGAGAGAGGAGAATAACTGCATGCAAGAGTCCCTGTAGCTCACAGTAGGTAGAGCTAGATGAGTCTGGTAGTCTGCGGCCAACCCAGCCTTCGGTGGGTCCAAATTGGGTTTGTAGATGGCACACCCAGAGCAGGATGTTGGACATTAAAGTCACCCATGTAGATCATGCCATGGATTGTAGGAGCAGGGAGGAGAGGGAGATTAATCCTTCGAGGGGCAAAATACACATTACATAAGCTGATCCCACTATCGCCCACTGTGACCTCAAAAAACTGAAAGGTCATATCATCATCTACAGAGCTGCTGAGAGGTTGATGTGGTATGGAGGAATGAATGCAAATAATGAGACCATTCCTGGGGAGGTGAAATTAAGAAATGTAGCCAGTAAATGAGGGAGTCCCTTTCCCAGCTGAAGGACGACCAACAAAAGCTTCTTGAATGAATATAACATGCGCATGATGGCGACAGATATAGCTCTTGTGTGCAGCAAGTTTCAATTGACTTTTGATTCCACAGGTATTCCAAGAGACAACATGAAGCAGCATTCGGTTAACAAATTTTACATTTATGTTTCCAGGAGTCAGGCAGGGATGAGGAGGTAGAATGAGCACTGCCTTGAGGTGTAGTATGTGAAGACTCCTTTTTCGATAGATCACTGATCCTCTCAGGGTGAGAGGTGATAGCATCCAGCTTCTCCATGAAAGTGGTGACAGAAGTGATGACAACCTGATGAGACTCAACAAGAGAAGCAAATGAGCTGACCAAGCCATTGTTGCATGCCTCAGTGGCATCAAAGCATGCTGTAAACACTGTGCACCGAGACATCAGAGGGAACAGCTTCACAGAGGGCAATTACTTGAGAAGAATCAGGAGTAGAAGAAAAGGCAGGTGATGTGGCAGTGTCTAATGGCAGTGGCAGTGATGGTGGTAGTGCTTGTTGTAATGTGGCACCAGAAGTCGCAGCAGGGCCTGAGCATTTGGTTAAACCATGCCACACACTGACTCTTGGCTAATAACAATGAGGATATCTCCACTGTGATGCATCCAGTGCAGGTAAGGGTAGCAGTTCTGAAGTACAAGTGGTAGGAGCAATTGTGAGTAGTGAAGGGGTGTGATATGGGCAAGTCCGGGAGAGAGGGATGGCAGGCCACCACACACACGTCTCCGAGGCAGAGCAGTAGCGTGATAAATGTCTGATTCTCCAGCATTTGAAACTCAGTCATTCATACTTCATTCTGCGTAGCTCACAGGACGGGAGACAAAGGAGGAAACTAAACTTGATTACTGGTGGAGGAGGGTCCTGGAGACTCCAGGTGACAACAAGTCAGCTGATAGGCATCCCTGAGGGTAGGGTTTTTTTTCAAGAATACTCCCCCAGTATCTCTGCTTGTCGTAAAAGGCGACTAAAAGGGTTGGCGGAGGGTTAGTGCCCCTCCCCGGAAAACAACTATCTAAAAAAACAAACAAGAAGCCTCGGACAAGGACTGACCAAACGATGACGACCCAGGACCGGACAAAGGACTTGGTAATGGGTACATGGAATGTAAGAGGAGCGAATGATGAGGTGAAGGAGAGAGAGATTGTCCAGGTGCTTGAGAGTGCGAAAGTGGATGTATGTGGAATAACTGAAACAAAATGGAGAGGAGAAAGTGTGAGAGAATGGGAGTATGGATGGGGTATATGTGCAGGAGTAGGTGAGAATGAGAGGGCAAAGGAAGGAGTATGTATAGTTGTGAGTAAAAGATGGAAGAAGAGCATAAGACAGTATGGATCAGTTGGGTCAAGGATTGTGCGGGTAAAGTTGAAAGTTGGAATACAAATGTGGGCGATTGTGTGTGTGTATGCGCCAACGCAAGACCGTGCTAGAAGAGTGAGAGAAGAGTTCTGGACAAATGTAGAAGTGTGCATGGAAAAGTTTGGAAGGAATGAGAGAGTGTTTTTGATCAGTGATATGAATGGTAAAGTTGGGAATGTGAAGGTGGATGGAATAGTTGGTGAGTGGGGTGTGCCTGCTGAGATAGATGAGAATGGGAGTGCGTTAGTGGACATTTGTGCTGGGAGGGGGTTGGTGATAGCCAATACCCTCTTCAGGCATAAAATGATCCACAGGTATACAAGGCGAGTGATGAGAAGGGTGGGTGGTGAACTGAATGAAAGGAAGGCAATGATTGATTATGTGTGTGTGAGTGAAAGGATGCGAAGATGCGTAATGGATGCAAGAGCTTATAGAGGTTGGGGAAGTGGACTTTCTGAACACTACTTGGTGGTGGCCAGAATTAGGATTCAAGTAAGATGGAGGAATAGAAGAAGGGAAAGACGAGAGGAAGGAGTAGTTGCAAGAAGAGTGGAAAGGTTACAAGAGGATGAGAAAAAGGCAGAGTATAAGAGAGAAGTGGAGGAACGATTGGGCAAATATGAATTGGAGCAGATGAGAGACGTGGAAGGTGCGTGTAGGATATTTACAGAAGAAATATGTGCAGCATGTGATGTGGTGTGTGGAAGGAAGAGAAGACAGAGGGGGGTGCAAGGAACAGCGTGGTGGACTGAAGAGGTGAGACAGGCTGTGGCATAAAAAAAGAAAGCATACAATGAATGGATGAGAAATAGGGGCGTGGAAGAAGTTGAGAGGCGGAAGAGAGAGTTATATGTAGAAAGAAAGAGAGAGGTGAAAAGATTAGTAAGAGAGAGTAAGAAGAGAGTGGATGAGGAATTTGGAAGGAATTTGAGTGTAAAGTGGAGGGACTGTAAGAAAATGTTCTGGAAAGAGGTGAAAAGAGTAAGACAGGGTGGAAGTGAAGTTAGCAGGGGAGTGAAAGATAAAAATGGTAGATGACTAGTGGAGAAGTGAGAAAAAGTGAGCAGATGGAGAGAACACTTTAAGGAATTGTTGAACATAGAGGATGGAAGTAAAGAGAGTATAAGTGGCTGGGAAATGGCTGGGAGAAGGAGGGAGGTGAGAAGACAGGAAGAAATCAGTAGGATAGAAGTTGTGGAAGCAATGAAGAAAGTTAAATCGGGGAAAGCCCCAGGAATTGATGGAGTGTGTGGTGAAATGCTGAAGCATGGGGGAGAGATAGTAGTAGAATGGATGTGGAAGATGTGCAGATTGGCCTGGGAGGAAGGTAGAGTCCCGGAGGATTGGAAGTCATGTATAATTATTCCCTTGTACAAAGGAAAAGGGGAAAAAGAAGTGTGTGGTAATCATAGGGGCATTTGTCTTCTTAGTATAATAGGAAAAGTGTAAGGTAGGATACTTATTGACAGAGTTAGAGAAAGAACAAAGAAATTAGTTGGAGAAGAACAGGGAGGCTTTAGGAAGGGAAGAGGTTGTGTAGATCAGATATTCATTCTTAGATATTTAGTGGAAAAGTTTCTAGAGAAGGGAAAGAAGTTGTATGCGGCTTTCATGGATTTGGAGAAAGCATATGACAGGGTGGATAGACAAGGATTGTGGAAAGTGTTAAGAATATATGGAGTAGATGGGAAGTTATTGAATGCCGTGAAGAGTATGTACGATGGTGCAAAGGCTGCAGTGCATGTGGATGGTGAACTAAGTGAATTTTTCTCTTTGAAAGTTGGGTTGAAATAGGGATGTGTAATGTCTCCATGGTTGTTCAATCTGTACATGGATGGGGTAATAAAAGAGGTACAAGGTAGGGTAGTGGATGTTGGAGTGGCCCTGGTGAGAGAGGATAGTGTTTGGAAACTCCCTGTACTGTTGTTTGCAGATGATACTGTGTTGTTGAGTGAAGATGAAGGGGAGCTGCAAGGCTTGGTGGATGAGTTTGGGAGAGTGTGTAAGAAACGGAATCTAAAGGTGAATGTAGGGAAGAGTATAGTGATGGTCTTTGAGAGAGGTGAAGTCAGTGAATGTACAGCGATGTTGGACGGTGAGGAATTGGAAAATGTGAGTACGTTTAAGTACTTGGGTAGTGTGATGAGTAAGGATGGAGGTTTGGAGGGTGAAGTGCTTGAAAGGGTACAGCAGGGAAGAAAGGTTGCTTCTTCTTTGAAAGCAGTAATAAGAAATGGAAGTAAGCATGGAAGTGAAAAAGTTACTACATGACAGTATTGTGATACCAACTCTAACGTATGGAAGTGAAGCTTGGACGTTGTTGGAAGGACACAAGTCAAGAGTGAGAGCAGTGGAAATGAGTTATTTAAGAAGAGCCTGTGGAGTCACATGGAGAGACAGGCTGACGAATGAGGATATAAAGGAGCGTTGTGGTGTGGATGTGGATGTGATAGGAAGCGTTATGAGGAGCACACTGAGGTGGTTTGGCCATGTGGAGAGGATGGAGGGTGAAAGACTGACGAAGAGAGTGTATGTGAGTGAGGTGGAGGGGGGAAGAGGTGTCATAAAGACTTTGTAGTTACTTGTAGAGAAGTATATTTTAGACTTGTGGTCGAGCGGCTTTTATATCTTGTAGTAGTTTCCCCACCAGATGTCATGTAGTGACGGGAGAGGTAAAGAATAGTATGAGACTATTTTTATTTGTCTTGGAAATATTATACAGGTCTCTCCCATGGGAAGAGAATAAGTCCCGGGTAGCTACCTCCCTGTCTCGCTATCTCTCTCTCTTTCTGTTCTAAGGCTAATCTCCGTCTCGACCTCTCTCTAGGGTCGCTTGTCTCCTTCTGTCTAGCCTGTTCGGTGGCTAATCTCCGTCTGAGCTCTCTTTCCTAAATTCTGGTGTAGCAGGGGTGTGTCACGTGTGTTCCTCGTGGGTGGACTAGATCTTTGTTCACGAGAGGACTGCTGACAGCTAACTGCATCATCTCCTTACTGGCCGCTGTCGTCAGCTTTCCTCAGTGTTGTGTAAGCATGTTTAGCACTGCTCGATTCTCGCAGACACAACACCTTCTCAATCATCTGACTCCCTGCTTCTATCTGTCTCTCTATCTATCTATTTATCTATCTATCTATTATGATTTGCAATTATAATATGGAGACCTACCACATTGCTCGGCCGCGCAAAAATGGCGTACCATCGACATTTAATAGTTATAACATATTAATACATACTACACACACATTATAATGAACTTATAAGCTAATTAAGTGAAATACATAATATTGTAAAGTAACATAATTGTATGAATATTGTATACATATATTATTCATAGTAAATAGTGATTATTCAGTAATAATACATTTAAACAAGTTGTATACATATTTGAATAAATGCAATGATTGTTGTATAACACTTTGTAAGACGTGCATGTACAACAGACGTACGCATATAATTGTGCAATGGTAATACTGCTAGGTTATACATTACATATTTGAGTTATCACTTTAGTAATGTCTAATATTTCACCTAACTTGTATGATGATACTGGTAATACAGAATTGTGCTATAATTGTATGACTTATAATATTGTACTAACATTGTGGTACTACATAATTGTGTTGGCCTTATAATTGTAGTTACATTTTCTTAATGCAAATATTACATAAGTGTCTTGGCCTTATAATTGTAGTTAAAGTTACATAAAAGTTACATCTTGTTAATGCAACTGTTTTGTCGTTACATAATTGTTACATATCGTTTGTAGGTACATAATTGTAGTTAAAGTTACATAAAAGTTACATCTTGTTAATGCAACTGTTACATAATTGGCAAAGTGTAACATAATGCAATCGTTTGTCGTTACATAATTGTTACATATCGTTTGTAGGTACATAATTGTAGTTAGTGTAACATAATGCAATCGTTTGTCGTTACATAATTGTTCCATATCGTTTGTAGTTACAAAATTATAATATGGAGTAACATGATTGTAATAACTGCAGTCCTAACATATGCTGCGGTCGATGATAGTGATGATGTGTCATGCCACTTGTTTGTGGAGACACAATTTGCTTTTTTGTTTGTAGTTTATGTGGTATTTTGGCATATATAGTAACATATACACTTATTTACATTTGTTTGTTATGTGATCTTACTTTATTTCTCTTTTTTCCTTCTCACTCTTCTTTCTTTCCTTTCCTTTTCTTTTTTTTTTCTTTTTTTTTTCTTTTTTTTTTGTATGTATTGATATTCTATAGTTTGTTTTTTCTTTGCTTGTGTACGCTTTTTTCCATGTTGTTCATGGTTGCATAATTGCTGACTAATTTCCTTGAGATACTTTTTTAAAGTTTAGTTTATATTGCACAGATATTGCTGAAAATGATATTATATAGTCCCATATTTTGTTATTTTATATAAAAAATATATACACTATATTCAGTATTAACTATACACACTGATTTGTTGTTCACCTGTACCTGTCGTGAGTAATATGTGTGTCAGCACTGTGTGGAAATCATTGTCTTCACGATTGTGTTGAAGATGTTCACTCTTGCTAACGGCATTTGTGTTGGCCATTTTTTTTTTTTTTTCTTGTAAGTTAATTTATCTGTTTCCACTAGGTAGCTTTAATAAATAAATGTTTAATACAGTTTTTTTTTTTTTTAATTGCTCACTGAGTAACTGTGATGGTATATTTTCTTTATCACTTTGTAGATATAATTAATGTATAGTTGTATGTATGAAACACGTATTTTATGTAGGTATAAATGGTAACACTCGTTGGTAGTAAATAAATGTTATAATAGATGAATGAATATATACAGTGTAGAATATTTATTGTTGGTGCAAGTATTTAATGATTGAATTATGAAGATAACTGAAGTAGGTATATGTATTTAAGCTGTAACTATACAACACGTTTTATGTGTTTGTGCAGAAGTTTATTGTCTATCACTGTGTATTGTATGAATGAAGTAACTATGTAACTCACTAATTTTTACCGTGGTGGGAAATGGTGTGAGTGGTGTTGCACGTGGTGATAGCGTTGTCCTTCGCGGGTTGATTGGCGTGTTGTCGTCTCAGCACATGGTGACGTCGGCTTCCCACACTGGTAGCTGTGGTGAGTGAATGAGTAGCGATGAGGTCTGGTGGTTATGAGTTGTGAGTCGTCTCTCACTCTTCGTTTGTTTGTTTGTTTGTTTGTTTGTTTTCTCGGTCCTTTTCTCTAGTGATTTACTGGTTGTGGGATGAAGACTGCCGCTACTTGTAGGTGCGTGTAGAAGATTATACAGACGACGTAGAGTTGTTAATTGTAGTTGATTGTAGATGGCTGTAGTTGATTGTAGATGGCTGTAGACTTTGTAGACTATTTGCACTGTAGGCTGTATTTTGTAGGATTCAATGTAGAACTGAAGCTAATCTTGTAGTCTCGGTTGCTTTTGTAGAAATTTGCTTTTAATTCGGAGACGATGTCCGCAGATTTGCTGGTTTGTCGTTAAGCTACTTGCAAGGCGTCGTGTGATCTCTTGACCTCTGCATCAGCATGATGATCTGGGAGACGGAGGGGGCTGGATGGAGAGAATACTGTCAGGAGCTGATGTTGTTGGTTGTTTTCAATCTTGATATTTTGTAGGAATTTAATGTTGATTCGTAGACGAGGTTCGTATACGTTCGCTGCTACCAAATGTCATAAAGACTTTGTATCATAAAGCAGCGACTTTGTATTTGCTTGTAGAGGCGTATCTTTTAGACTTGTGGTCGAGCGGCTTTTATATCTTGTAGTAGTTTCCCCACCAGATGTCATGTAGTGACGGGAGAGGTAAAGAATAGTATGGGACTATTTTTATTTGTCTTGGAAATATTAAACAGGTCTCTCCCATGGGAAGAGTATAAGTCCCGGGTAGCTACCTCCCTGTCTCGCTATCTCTCTCTCTTTCTGTTCTAAGGCTAATCTCCGTCTCGACCTCTCTCTAGGGTCGCTTGTCTCCTTCTGTCTAGCCTGTTCGGTGGCTAATCTCCGTCTGAGCTCTCTTTCCTAAATTCTGGTGTAGCAGGGGTGTGTCACGTGTGTTCCTCGTGGGTGGACTAGATCTTTGTTCACGAGAGGACTGCTGACAGCTAACTGCATCATCTCCTTACTGGCCACTGTCGTCAGCTTTCCTCAGTGTTGTGTAAGCATGTTTAGCACTGCTCGATTCTCGCAGACACAACACCTTCTCAATCATCTGACTCCCTGCTTCTATCTGTCTCTCTCTCTATCTATTTATCTATCTATCTATTATGATTTGCAATTATAATATGGAGACCTACCACAGAGGGAGGGGGTGGCCGAGGATGAGATGGAGGGATGGTGTGGAGAGGTATATGAGAGGGGGAGGTGTGAGTTGGGAGCAGGGCAGTGAAATGGCGGGGGACAGGGCGACTTGGAGGCGATTTGTTTGTGGCCACCCCAAACGGGGATTGAGGCGTCTGGCAATAGATAGATAGATAGACAAGCAGTGTAGATTCCAAGGAGTTCATTGGGTATGGAAGGGTCAACACCAACAGGGCAGCAGGTGTTAAGGTAAGTAGAGAGCTTATGGGGCCTGCCAACTGAGTCCTGAACATCCAGGAACAAGGACAGCAACTCATCACCCGTGACCCTGTCTATGATGTCCGTACATCATCTTATGATGTAGATGAAGCGGGAGGTGACAGTAGACATCTTGACCTCAGCTAGCTCCTGAACAAGATGGCACGTCTTGGTGACCTCAGATAGCCTACGAAGATTTTTATCGACGTTCGGGTACTCTTTGAAGAGGAGTTTTATCTACTCAGCTCAGGGAGCAAATGCTGGAGGAACTGATGCAGGCTGGGAAGGTGTCTTCTGAGGAAGAATGTGAGAGAGGAAGCAATCAAGAAAATAGCACTAAGAACAAGTCTCATTGCACTTGGATGATTTTGCAACAGGAGGCGATGGTTCACTATTGATATCCGAAACATGTTCCATGAGGTGTTTGGTGGAGTTGGAGACCTGGGTGGCATGATGGGGGGGCTACAGGTTGCAACCTGGGAGTCACACGACTGCGGTAGGTGTGGAGCTCTGGTGTCTATGAAGCTCAAGTGGGGGTCAAGCATTCCCAGATGGCACGTCGTCATCACTGAGTGCTAGGTCCACGTCAAAATAATTTAGGGTGGCAGGTCTAGGGTATTCCATATCGCCCTAATAGGGTAGCGTTCAGTGTTGGCAACACATTTGTCAATGGAATGGAACTGGTGCATGTACTCGGGCAGCGGGACGTAGCCATAACGATACTACACATCATGCTCCTTGCATTGTGCATGTGCAGACATGAGAACCTCCAACTGGAGGGGACTGGCCAGGTGTACGGGTTTTAATATAAAAAATATTGAGAAAGTCCGAAAACCCTTAAATTCCCAGATGACTCTATACTAAAAACTAGGGCTTACTATAGCTCTGTGCCATGGGTGGGGGGTGGCAGCCTGTTAGGTTCTTTAGAATTTTGCCAAAATCAGGAGAGCTTTCTCACGGGCTTGTTTACTTATTGCGAGAGCCATCTATCCCGATGGTAGATGATGGATAATGATGATGGATGATTGCTGAGGACGATGGATGATGATAATAGATCATGAATGATGAGGATGGAAAATAGATGATGGATGATAAAGATTGAAGGTGAATGAGGGTAATGAGTGATGAAGACCGATAATGAAAATAGGCAAAAATGATGGATGATCGATGCGCTGATAGACGTAGCCGAGGAGTTAATTAGATAGAGGGAGACTGATACTATATTCCTCCCAAGGCTACATTGGTTGATTGATCAATTGCATGGTTTCCAACTTAGGTGAAGTCAGCTTGATATGCATACTCATTTAAAATTCATCTTAGGTATTTGTTGGAAGTACTTAAGTGTGTAGTTGAGCACAGCATAGTGGTTTTAATAGGTAAGGTAGACAATGACAGTGATAGCATTATTTGCATATCGATTCTGTCTTTGTCAGGGCATGAAAATTTTGCGATTTTTCCCCCCTCATGGTAAACTAGTACCAAATTAGTATAGCGATTATGTGCAGAAGGTAGTACACTATTGCTAGCTTCATTTGTGTTGATCATTTTTTTCTCTGGATTTCCCTTGCATTTGTAATACGAAGGGTAAATGTGTCCTGATCAGTGTACTCTTAATAAAATTCTCTGGTCTTACTAGAATTTCATAAGTATGTATTATATGTTAATGTAAGGTTATCTCTTGTCTATCACTGTGTAGAGGGAATACTGGGGTATGGATATTATATAATAAGGAAATATGAATGATACTGTATATATAATTTATAGCTATTGTATATATATATATATATATATATATATATATATATATATATATATATATATATATATATATATATATATATATATATTACTTTACTATTGATGGATCTACTAGTTGTAGTGCATTAAGCTAGGTGTATATGCGTACGACTGTACATAAATGAAGTACTACTATTCAACTAATAAAGTCATGCATAAGGTAAATGTTCAACTCACTGATATTGACTGTGGTGGGAATGGTGAATGTGGCAGAGATAGTGGTGTCAGACACGGGTTAACTGACGTGTTATGCTGTTCTTAGCAAATGGTGACACTGTTGCAAGTCGCTGCTTCCCCCCGGTAGTTGTGGAGTGCATGTGTGGAGTGCTGGTGTAGAGAGCAGGTTTGGAGTGCAGGTGTGGACTGGAAATTAGGTGTCGGTTGAGGTTGTAGTTGGTCAGTGGTGTTGTTGTTCCCACTTAGTAAGTGATGACACACTGCAGTCTTGCTGCTCCTGCATCATCACTGAAGGCTCGGCCTGTCAACACATTCATTGATCCCTCACTCTTTCCTCCTTACTTTATTATTACCGGTACTTCTTTCTTGTTGTGATTAACTAGTAGGCTTGTAGAAGATTGTTGATAATTGTTGCAGTAGTTGATCGTAGAGATGTCTTGCAGAGCTTGTTGTTTTTTTTTAATTGTTACTTCTGGTTGACCGTGGAGTTACTTCGTAGATTAACTTGCAGTAGATCGTAGCTGATTGTAGACTTGCATTTGCACAGTTGCGTCATAGTTATATGTAGTTAGAGTTGACTGAAGATTGTTGCTTGGAGATCGTAGAGTCGGGTTACAGCTTATTTTCGTCTTGTTTAGCATTTGTCATCTTTTCTTTACCGCCTGTCATCAATATCAGTAGATGTAGCCAAGATGTTACTTAGATATAGAGAGATTGTAAGTGTATTGTGATGTATCGTAAATCGCAGCAGCCATCGGTGCTGATAGTGCTGCCCTTGTGGATAATCGTAGCTCAGGAAGTGGAGAATAACGTGGGCAGCTATTAATAAAATCGTGATACGTTGAAAAGCTCGTTTCGGGGCAGGTGCCGCTGTGTCTCATGGGCCTTTCTGTCTGTCTTGTAACGTTGGTGAGGGGGGTTATAGGCACTCTTGATTACGAGTTTACTGTTCACAGTTATATCGAAATGTGACTGACAGCATAACGTCGCATGATGGCAAACCTCCTAGCTACCCTAACCCCTTGTTTCTGTCTTCGATTGTACTCTCAGGCCCTCTGACCATGCCCTCCGAATATGAGAATATATACGGCTCGGTGGGCATGCAGTGTCTGGTAAAATTCCATGGGTAGTTTCCATGACGTCACATAACTGGCTCAAGCTGGTTAGACTGCTCATATGATGTAATTCTTGTATCGTCTGAACTGAAAGGAGAATGTTTGAGATACATTATGTGCCAAGACGTTCTTGATGGTCTAGGGCAACAGGACTGTTGATATTCATCATGTGAACTGACATTCGTAGTGAGAAGCTGTGCATGTTCCCACCAGACACTACACATTGCATTATTGTTAAACATTGTGGAATGACATATCAATCCTACATGTGTTAATGCCTATAGATGTTAAGAAAGAATTATGGGTGATGGGTGTAATGATGGATGGTGGTAATATATGACTGATGATATACCATTTCGATATATAACGAATGATCAACGAGGGACAAAGCTAGATGAAGGATTGTCGATAACCGATGATGGATTTTCGTAATGGATGATGATGATAGACGATAGATTATGATGATGAATGATAATGGATGATGATAAGGATAATGATGATGATGATGGTGGGGAGAAGAAGGATAATGTAGATGATGACAGTGATGATGATGAATGAGGAGGATGCATGGTGATATATGATGTGATATATGTTATATAATGGACAATAATGATGATTGGCGATGGATGACTGACGTAGGATGATGGAATACTGTAGAGGTGACGGATGACATGTTAGATCAGGGGTGGGGAACGTCCGGCCTCCGAGCCGTAGAATGTCCGCAAGACCACTTGATCAGGCCCGCGAGGCAATTCTTAAATGCAACTTCATAAACTCATGAACGAATATATATATATATATATATATATATATATATATATATATATATATATATATATATATATATATATATATATATATATATATATATATCTGCTTTGAACCAAGTTTCACTGCACGGAACAACTCAAGTTTGATCAGCAAGATTTAGAGCCTCCTTCAAACAAGCTGTTGTGTGAGTGGGGGGAGAAGACAGAGGGATAGCAGGTGTGGGGGAGAAGGATCAGAGGTGGCGAGAGAGGTGAAACGTGGATGGGAGTTAATTCTAGCTCGGCCTCTATACTGAAAAGATCGTGCTAGTTCCCGTGGTTAGTTTTGACCCTGGATAGTGATATTAAGCTGTTGGAACGTGGGGAACGAGTGGCGCGGCTACGTAAACTGTATGGAATATTCAAGTTACTCTCGCCCCTCTATAGGGTACTATATTAATTAGTTAATAGTGTAAATTGGTTAAGGTGCCATTTATTTATTTATTTTTTTTTGTCGGGGTAAATGTTTCAGCTGTGGATCTGGTTTAATATATTTGTGTAAATATATGTTTTAGTTCTGTGTTTACGGTGCCCTTAGTGTCAGTTACTATTTCCGAACTCAAATTTATGTAACCATTGAACTTGGGTATTAATTTTATGACAATGAGTGAAAAGAAATCTATGAAAGGTTTATGTTAAGGAAACCATCCCTTAACACTAGGAAGCAGACCAATATTAACCTGGTGTTACCTTTTGAATGTATGACCCAATCATCATCCCCTGGTGGCTAAAACATAATCTTCAGGGTCGTAACTAAATATATATTGTTATGGGGGTGTATATTACAGTGCACTCTTAACCCTTCATTAAGTACCAAAAGGGAAAAGGGAAAGCTTGCAAGAAAACTAACTTAACTTTACTGTACACTATAACATACACAACCAAAGAAGAAACCAGGGTTCGTTTTACATAAGGGAGGATTCATATAGGCCTCAGAATACAAATATGAAACGAATTATTTCTTTCCTAACCAGAATACACTCAGTGGAAGCCAAGTACTCACAAAGCTCTAGGGAATGAGGAGACTTCGAAGGTTAAACCCAGATATAATCACACACTAGTGTAAATGAAGGAGTGAACCAAAACTGGGAAATGGTGCACAAACAGTGTGTTTTGTAATCAAAGTCACGTACTGAGTAGTGTTGGGAAAAAGTGCAATACAATGTGGCAAAAGCATAACGTGACAGTAAATGTGTACCAATCTGTACAAAAATGTGTACAGGGATGTGTGTACAAAATAAGACAAATGTGTACAGGGATGTGTGTACAAAAATGAGACTAAATGTGTCTCTTCACATTTTCCTGGAGCTTATAAAGGAGTTTACTCCGCCATTCTCAGCTAATTAACCACTAAGCTGTCTTAAAAATAATCTCTGTCCATACAGAAACAATAGAGGCACCTGCTACCAATGAGGGCCTCATACACTCCATACAGAACCAGTTGCATGCCATCTAGAACGTGACGAAAGCACCATTTGGGCTTCTAATTGGCAAACAACCCTACTTTGCTCCTCCCATATTATGTCACACCCAGTATTTCAAGAACAAGAGGAATTTTCTGTGTAATTTGTGAGAAAAACATCTGGTGTGTTATCAGTTAAGGAGGCAAAGTTGACCTCTGAGAAAATACACATGGGGACAGTCAGCAAAACTGATAAGAGAAAAGATTTAATGTTCTTCACGGCTCATTCTCTCTCTTTTCATTATCATCTTATCTTCTGTTTCACCCATTCGCTACTAGGGTAACTACGCCAGTGACACCTTCCTTCCTGAGAGAAAAAATTTCCCAAGGGGAAATTTCTGTATACTGTACAATCAAGTTCTGGACAGGTAATCTGCTAAAACATTACTAACACCTTTTACATGTCTTACATCAAGGGAGTTTGCTTGCAAAAATAGGGCCCAGCAGGTCAATCTAAGATTTTTGTCCTTAAATCGGAAAAAAAATTTCAGACGGTGGTGATCTGTGTACACTACAACATCACCTGACCCTGGACCAACATATACAGAGAAGTGTTGAAGGACAAGTATAAGTGCAAGGAGTTCTTTCTCAGTAGTTGAATAATTTCTCTGGGCCTTATTGAACTTTTTGCTAAAATAGCACACAGGCATCTGAAAGCCTCGATCATTATCCTGAAGCAAAGGCCACTGGCATCAACAGCTAATTTAAAGGGTTTATCAAAATTGGGAGCTTGAAGCACCGGGTGGCTTGACAGGATGGCTTGGACTTTAGAATAAGCTTCCTCACATTCTGGCTTCCACTCATACTTGACTCCTTTTCTTAACAAATCAGTGAGGGGAGCTACAAGATCAGAGAAGTTCAGGACAAAACATCTGTAGTACCCTACCATACCCATGAATCGTTGCAACTCTTTCTTATCTTTCGGTTGGGGGGAATTGACAATGGCCTGAACTTTAACATCAGGTGGACTCACTTGGCTTAAACCGACCACATAACCTAGGTACTGCACTCGAGCCCTCACAAATTCACAGTTAGCTAAATTAAGCATTAAATTAGCAGAGGACAGTCTCTGAAGCAAGGTATCTAGTTGGCTCAAGTGTTGTTCCCAGGTGTTGCTAAAAATAACATCATCAATGTAAGTAACACAATTCTCAACATCCTTGGTGAGATCATTCATCAGCTTTTGGAAGGTGGCAGGAGCATTCTTCATAAAATAGGGCATGACCTTACGGTTGTAAATCCTGCCACCGACCACGAACCAAGAAATTTCTTGGGCCCTTTCTGAGAGTGGGACTTGCCAATATCTCTTCATTAAATCTAATTTTGTGATAAACTTAGCACTGCCTATCACGTCCATACAATCATCTACTCTGGGAAGTGTGTAAGAATCAGTCTTGGTAAGGGAGCTGACTTTATGATAATCAATACAAAAGTGATGTGACCCATCGGGTTTTGGAACCACTATGACCGGGGAGCACCACTCACTTTGACAGGACTCTATTAACCCCTGCTGCAACATGTAGTTCAGTTCCTCTCGAATGATGGTCTGCTTCTGAGGACTAGCCTGGTAGGGGGACTGCTTTACAGGGCTGGCATCTCCAATGTCCATGTCGTGCTGCACCACTTCCGTCCATCCTGGGGTGTCCCGGAAGACATCCTGAGAAGGGCAACAAGCTCAGCACACCGCTCTGCAGTCAAGTGGGAGAGTTTATCAGTCAGTGTACTCCAAGCTTCCTGGTTTTCTCTCCAACTGGTCATCTGGTCCAAAGTCAAAGGGCAGCCCCCATCCTCTGCCAACTCGATAGCCGACACCACGCATGCAGCACTAAAGGGGTCCACAAACTTGACAGCCGACACCATGCATGCAGCACTAGGGGGGTCCATGTCTCGCCTGTGGTACTCCTTCAACATATTTATATGGCACAATCATCGTTTCTTCCTCCGGTCTGGGGTTAAAATGACATAATTTACTTCACCTACCCTCTTTTCCACTTGTTGCCGAGAGTGAAGCGTCACTAAGCTCCCTACTATTTTCCTCCTCCTTCCTCACTCACATCAACTTCGCTATCATTTTCAGGATCACAGGCATCTACTGACACATCAGACACTGCTGCATCATCATCTGATACATCTAAATAAGTATTCTCATGAGAAATAAACTCGTCACTATCGGAATTTGCCAGAGATGCCATGAGAGAAAAATATCCTGTACACCCTCTCTCGTGGTCAAGTGCGTGGTAACTAACTCTCTCAGGCAGGCCAAGGGGTGTAAATTTTGCCGTATGTCAGCAGAAAATATAGTACGATATCTGTAGTAGAAATTATAAATAAAATAATGATTGGTCTAAAAGAGGTTACATCACAGATGAGTGAGCAAGCCATTGGTGCCACTGCAACTCAGTCATGATGTATCTTATGATGTCAGAATTCGTCAGAACTTCGTCACAGTCTTTGTCGTCAAAACACAGAGCTGTTGCTAACACGAGGTCCTCAGAAACAGCCTTTCCGGGCTACCCTGAGGCCCATAAGCTGCCATTCATTAGAGGGTGTACCAGCGTACAACGGTAGCTTTTCCGGTGTCTCACGGGTGTTTACTGGCGATGTACGGGGTACATCAAAACACATTTTCGGTAAAGAAGGGGTTAACAGGGCAAAAGAGGTTTCACCAAGCCCAATATCATCATCGACATCGCCAGTGCCATTACTGCCAACGTTCTCATGGCTGGCTTTTGCCGTCATACCTCTAGTTACAGCACATGCAGGAAACAATTTAGGACAAGTATCTGCCAACTCTTTAGTCCTATCCTCACTCAGGGGAGTTTTTGACACGCAGGGAACAGCACTCACCTGTCCTCCTGCCAAGTCATTACCCAAAAGGAAAGTGACCCCTTGTACAGCAAGCTGGTCAACAATACCCACACGCACTGAACCAGTAATTAACTCTGACTGGAGCTTCACCTCAACTAGGGGAACAGATACAAACTCAGCTATACCCTGCAGCAAGACACATTCATTAGGGTCAGCTACATCAACAATCCCCTTCAACATTAGTGACTGTGAAACTCCTGTGTCTCTAAGTATAGTGACTTCCTTACGACCTTTTCCATCAACTGAAACTAACCCCTTAAAAATAAAGGTAGCAATATATGACCTGGGGAAGAGTCACTTTGAGTACTGCTTGGGGGAAGACACTCTGATGGAGCCTTATTACCACTCTCACCTGAACCTGACTGCCGCAGTGCTCCAGTCTTACTAGTGTCTAACAATGGCTCTAAATGAGAGTGTCTATCCACCACTGACAGTTCCACTCTGGCCTTATCAACAATATGCACCTACTGGGGTTGTGTCTGACTACCACTAACAATATCTGAGGATGGCTGCTTTCTGTTGGTGTCAGAAGATCTCCAAAAGTTTACCAAAGAAACAGGTTTTACAGAGGAACTTCTCCCTCGTTTTTTCCAGCACCAATCCTCCAAGTGCCCCGTTTTTTGACAATACTGGCACAACTTGACACTTTTTCTTGACCCTCTGGCAACACTGTCCTCACTTACTTTCATAGAACTAACATGCTCTGGGGTTGCAGTGTTCCCACTAGTGTCACTTGACCTTAACTTGCCTTTATCAGAAGAAGGGTTCACAAAAACTGGTTGGTTCACTCTCCTACCCTTAACAAATAACTGAGGCTTACGTTAATGCATATGAATTATACTATAGTTATCTGCTACAACAGGAGCCTCAGTTAGGGTATCTAAATGTTTTTCCACTAGGTATGTAGCCACATCCCTATCTATCTTACCAGTGAAGTTCTCCAAGATTATTAATTCTTTAAGTTTACAGAAATCATCAACTTTCTTAGAATGCAACCATTGATCAAATAAGTCTGTGAGTACTCTAGCGTATTCCACATGAGTCTGATCTTTCTGTTTAACCCGCCCCATCCCAACTGATTTTCCACCACTGACTCCCCCCAATCCCGACCAATTTTGGAAAATTATTTTTTTTGCCTCAAACGTCCGCTCTTGATGAGAAACATTGAAAATTCATAGAGAAATCCCTCACCTGAGGTTTAAAATACTAAATACAGGTAACAGTACTCCTTACTTTACTGGGTTTGCTATCAGGCTGGCTCAAAAGAAAACGAGTTCTATGGGAGGGTAACTATTCCACACCACTCATAAAAGGTATTTATTTATTTATTTGGTACAAATTTATATGTAGTACGAGAGTATATTGGTTTTCACACAGTAATATAGGCAATATGAGCATTGTTTCACTCACTAACACATCACCATACCTGACCTTTTTTGGCAACATAACCTGATCATCATTTCTGACTGTTTCTTCCTCCAATGTTACGTAAAATTTTGTCCTCCACATTGTCATCGATTGGGGAATCACTCTGGCCCTGAATGTCTTTATTGGCCATGTCACTGATAACAGATGAATTGCCGAGACAATGGCATGCGGGGAGGGGGGAGGTCATGCGTGGTAAGGCATTGTCCCTGCCTGGCATCTTGTAGAGGAAGGTGTCCTGTGTATACGTACCAAAGATCATGCGCAAAAATTGAAAATTGTGCAACTTATAAACCTTGCAATTGTGCAAATTATAAACCTTGCAATTGTGCAATGTACTGGTATGTCGATGGGACTAGCTGTGACAAAACTTTGCGACGTACCCATACGTCGACGGGATGCCTCGGGTTAATGGCGGATCTAAATTTAAGCCTATATGCCTCTGGCACGAGTTCATATGCTTTGAGAATGGCTTCTTGTAAACAATCCTAGTTGGCACTTTGATCAACAGATAAAGAAATATAAGCCTCTTGAGCCTTTCCTTTCAAAACACTCTGCAGCAGTACTGTCCAAGAGACTTTTGACCACGAGAGACGACCTGCCATCTTTTCAAACATATGGAAATACTTGGTGACACCTTGCTCATTAAAGGGAGGTACTATCTTAATGTTCCTAGCAACAACAAAAGATTCCTTGGAAGATGAACTACTAGCTCTAGGTAAACTATCAGGGTGCTTCAGTCTGAGTTTGTGTTCCATTTCCTTTTGTCTCATTTGAGCCTGTAATTCTATTTTCTTCATTTTGGCATTCCATTCTTGTTCTCTCATTTTTGTTTTGCACTTCTAGTTCTCTCAGCTTAATTCTGGCTAACTCAAGTTGCACTTTGTCACCAGTATCATGAGCAGAAAAATCACTAGGGCCAGGTATCTCCGATGCCAAAGGGTCAGGGTCAACATCTTGTGCAGTATCAAATGGCTCAGAACTAGCTGTAGAGGACTCACTTTGCTCAAACATGGTGTCCAATATGAAATCCAGCAACTTAGTCTTAGTAATTGAGGCAGGAAATCTCAACTGTAAGGCCTGGGCAACCAATATGAGCTTGTGTTTTCTGAGTGTTTTCACTCTGGTTGGGGAAGGCTTAGAATCCAAAAATGCTTTCACATCATTATCATTCAATAGGGTCATGAGATTATAGTCAAGTAGGTAAGAGTAAGCACTGTGTATGTGGCCAAGGTTGCCAATACTATGTCACATAGCTATCCTGGCAAGGTTGCCAAATTGTTATGGGGGTGCATATTAAGGTGCACTCTTAACCGTAAATTAAGCACCAAAAGGGAAAACGGAAAGCTTGCGAGAAAACTAACTTAACTTTATTGTACACTATAAAATACACAACCAAAGAAGAAACCAGGGTTCATTTTGCAAAAGGGAGGATTCATATAGGCCTCAGAATACAAATATAAAACAAGATACTTCTTACCTAACCATATTACACTCATTGGAAGCTAAGTACTCAAAAAACTCGAGGAAACATGGAGTCTTCAAAGGTTAAATCCAGACATAATCACACACTAGTGTAAATGGAGGAGTGAACCAAAACTGGAAAATGGTGCACAGACAGTGTGTTTTTTAATCAAAGTCACATACTGAGTAGTGTTGGGGAAAAGTGCAACACAGTGTGACAAAAGTGTAATGTGACGGTAAATGTGTACCAATCTGTACAAAAATGTGTACAAGGCTGTGTGTACAAAATGAGACAAAAGAAATGGGTCTCAACACATTTTTCCTCGACCTTATAATGCAGACTTACTCCGCTTTTCTCAGCTAATTAACCGCTAGGCTGTCTTAAAAATAATCTCAGTCCATACATAAACAATAGAGGCACCTGCTACCAATGAGGGCCTCATATACTCCACACAGAACCAATCAAGAACATGACGAAAGTGCTATTTGGGCTTCTAATTGGCAAACATCCCTACTTTGCTCCTCCCACATTATGTCACACCCAGTATTTCAAGGACAAGAGGAATTTTCTGCGTAATTTGTCAGAAAAACATCTCGTGCATTATCATTTAAGAAGGCAAAGTTGACCGCTGGGTAAATACACGTGGGGACCAGGGTTACCCTTTACAGGCAGCAAAACTGATAAGAGAAAAGATATAATGTTCTTAATGGCTCGCTTGTCTCTCCTTTCATTATCATCTTATCTTCTATTTCACCCATTCGCTACTGGGGTAACTACGCCAGTGACAATATATATATATATATATATATATATATATATATATAAATATATATATCTATATATATATATATATATATATATATATATATATATATATATATAATTATGCACTGGGCTACAGCTGATTTTAAGTTGATAATTTTGCATGGCCCACGAATTATGTTAAAAATATCCTAATAGCCCTTAATAGGAGAAAGGTTCCCCACCCCTGTGTTAGATGATGAACGGCAGATGATACATAATGGACGATGATGATGGTTGATAGAGGATGATGGATGAAAGATAACAGGCAGATTTGATGGATAATGATGATGATCAATGATGGTAAGGATGGTGGTTGATGACTGCCCCTGTGTAGTGTACAATGCTTATGTGTGAGGAGGCTCCCTACATGCAGCTCTTCTCAACAGGGTGGATTGAAAGGCTTTTTGTCTGATTAACTCGCCTCCTCTTACTGGCTCCCTTCAATCTCTGTCTCTTCGCCACACTGTTGCATCTTTTCTATCGCTACTTCAATGCTCACTGCTCCTCTGAACTGTCTGCTTGCATCCCTCCACCTCTACGACAGGTGCGTAGCACCCGTCTAGCAGCAAACTCTCATCCCTCTTCTGTCCACCTCTCTAATACAAGAGTTAACCGTTTCTCCCAGTCCTTCATTTATGCAACAGGTCAACTCTGGAACTGTCTCCTTTTGTCTGTATTTCCTGCTAGCTGTGATCTCCAGTCTTTCAAACTCAGTGTGTCCAGGCATCTCGAAATGATCGGGTCTTGAATTTGGCTCTCTCTTGGATTTTGTGAACAGTATTGCGGGTTCGTGGCCTTTGGTTCCATCTTCCTAGCATTAAAAATAAAATATATAACTGGAAATGGAGGACAGATGATTGATGATAATGTTGGGTTATGATGATGGATGGCGATTATGACTGCTGATTATGGATGATGGTGATGGATGAATGATGATGGATGATATGATGGAGTATGATGATGAATGCTGATCACATGATGATGAATGCTGCATTATGATCACGATAGCCTAGAATGCTAGATGATGATGATATAAACGAAGTATGATGATAAGGAGGAGTACAAGAAAAGATGGTAGCTGATGGATGATAAATATGGATGATAAATAACGGATGATAGATGCTGCTGCTGCTGAAGATGATGTTGATGATGATGATGATGATGCTGGTGACGATGATGATGATTGTTATTTATTGTTGTTATTATATTATTATTAATATAAATGAGATACGTGCAGAATTGGGAAAGAATACCAACAGAACATATCAATTTATGGTCTGTTTTCCTGTCACTGTCTCTCTGTGTATCTGTTTATCTGCCCTATCTCGATCAGTCTATCTGTTAACTATTTATCAATGTAATGAGAACTGAGCGTTTCTCTAAGTATATATCTTAGTCGTCTACAAATAGCTACCCCTATAACACTATCAAGATTTCCTTTCTAGATCTATGTGGCTAGTTACAACACTAACACCAGTCGAGCGGGACAGTACTCCCAAAGTGGATGGAAAGCTGAAGACAGGGAGAGCTGGAGCTCCCGTTATTTCAGCCCTTGGGACTAGTTCCTGACCATCCACCTTTGCTGAACTTTTTCAGTGTCTCATTAACACAGAGAGTAGACCACAATGCTCTCCAATACAAGTTTCTCTAACTGTCAACACCAAACTACATGCACAGTACACACTACATTTCCTTTTCAAAATTAAAAGTAAAATGGCTTCAGAAAACCAGGCCTCAGAGTCCCCTTGGGGGAGAGGGCATAAATTCCCCCACCATCAGCCCCTCTTCCGGTGACGACTCAAAGAGAAGCCTGGAACCACTGTCTGACTCACTTCTTCTTCATTTCTGCAACATTCGCGGCCTTTCCTCTAAATTTCTCTCCGTCAAATACCACCTCTCCTCCACTAAACCTCACCTTCTGTTCTTGACAGAGACTTAGCTGGCTGAGGCAACAGACAGCAAACCCTTTTCTGTTTCCTCCTACTTTCTCCATACTCATTTCAGAGCCAAAGATGATGTTGTGTATATGTACGCAACAACTTATCTTGCTCTCGTGTTCCTGAACTTGATTCTTCTGAATTCTCTACTCTCCGGCTTCAGCTTTCTTGTCATACTCATACTAAATATATCTGCATTGTTTGCTTATCCCCTAATTCTACTGACTATAAAAAATTCTTTGACTATCTTGCAGCTACAATGGAACACATTCTGTCCATTTCTCCTTTCTCTGAATTCTCCATTCTAGAAGATTTCAATGTTCACCACCACCTTTGGCTCTCCTCTCCTTTCACTGATTCACCTGGTGAGCAAGCCTACATCTTTTCTATCCTTAATGACCTACAGCAGCTTGTACAGCACCCTACCCGTATCACTGACCACCTTGGAGAGAGCTCCAACATACTTGACCTCTTCCTTACAACTAATCCTTCTGCTTACACTGTTAATCCTTCCTCTCCGTTGGGCTCCTCTGATCACAACCTTATTACCTTAACCTGTCCTATTGCTCCGGTATGGCCTGTGGACACTCCAAAGAAACGTCGTCTGTGGCACTTTGGAGCTGCGGATTGGGAGGCCCTCAGAGAGTACTTCTTTGATTCTCCATGGAATGATTATTGCTTCCATGGCCAGGAGCCATTTGAGTGTGCCTTGTGCATTATGGAGGTTATTCTCTCTGGCATGGATGTATACATTCCTTATGCATATCCTTTGACCAATGCAAGAAAGCCTTGGTTTAATCACACTTGTTCTAATGCTGTCCACAACAAGGAGAGGGCCTATAAAAGGTACCAGAGCTAACCCACCCCTGAATCACATCTTGTTTATGTTTCTGCCCGGAATCGTGCTAAGTCTGTTCTTCGCACTGCTAAGAATAATTTCATCCTTCCTAAATGCTCTCAACTCTCCAACTCGAATTCTTCCCGCTCCTTTTGGCACCTTGCCAAAAACCTTTCTAATGATTTTACCCCATCATCCATCCCTCCTCTTTTCTATTGTGATAGCTCTGTAGCTATTTCTTCTACTGATAAAGCAGATCTCTTCGCTCAGACTTTCTCCTCGAATTCCACCTTAGACGATTCCAGTGCTGTTCCTCCATCACTTCCCCAATCAGACTTCCTCATGGCTGACATTAAAATTTCTTCAGTTGATGTATTTTCTGCCTTCACTGGCCTCAATACTAGCAAGGCATATGGTCCTGATGGAGTCCCTCCTGTTGTCCTTAAGAACTGTGCTTCAGTGCATACACCCTGCCTAAGTAAACTCTTTCTTTGTCAACTTGTACCTTTCCTTCTTGCTGGAAGTTTGCTCTCATTCAGCCAGCCCCAAAGAAGAGTGACCATTCCCAACCCTCTGACTATCGTCCAATTGCTTTAACATCCTGTGTTTCCAAAGTTTTCGAGTCAATTCTTATTAGAAAAATTTTGAAGGATCTTTTCTGTCACAACCTTCTTTCTGATTGTCAGTATGGATTCTGTCAGGGACGCTCCACTGGCGATCTTCTCACCTATCTTTCAGACTCATGGTCATTCTCCTTTCGGGACTTTGGCGAAAGCTTTGCCATTGTACTTGACATCTCAAAGGCTTTTGATCGAGTCTGGCATAAATCTTTAATTTCCAAACTGCCCTCCTACGGTTTCTATCCTTCTATCTGTGTCTTCATCAATAGCTTCCTTTCTGGTCGTTCTATAGCTGTTGTTGTAGACGGCCATCGTTCTTCTCCTAGATCTATCAACAGTGGTGTTCCTCAGGGCTCTGTCCTATCACCAACTCTTTTTTATTTACTCATCAATGACCTTCTAAGCTGTACATTTATATATCCACTCGTATGCTGATAACTCCACCCTTCACCATTCCATTCGGTTCCCGCAATGTCCATCTCAATCGGTAGAGAGGTGGCCTGCCATTCTAACGGACCCAGGTTCAAATCCCTGCTGGAGCAGGGAACAGTTTAAGGATTTGAATTTCATTAAATCAGGCTTTACTGATCTACCAAAAGACCCGCCAACATGTCGTAAAAATACCCCCGCTAATACCAATACACAAGTCCTGTATGAGACAGTCCTAGCATGTATTCAATATGGACGGTGGGTGTTAGCGCCGAAGTGGTGACATGTAGAGGTGTATGGTATGTAGGAGGACTGCTGGGCCTTGATAGCAGGCTGTGAAACCTATACCCAGAGTCGGACACATAAAAAAAAAAACAAAAAAACAAAAAAAAAAAAAACAGGGATGAGGCTATGGCACACCTAATGTCTGACTTGGGTAAAAATAATCTTGTGGTGTTTAATGAATCAAAAACTCAGTTTTTACACCTATCAACCCGACACAATCTTCCACAGGAGTACCCTTTAATGCAGTGGTTCTTAACCTATGGGTCACGACCCAAATATGGGTCACCAAGCCATTTGGAGTGGGTCGCCAAGAGACAAATATATTACTGATATTATTAATGTTGTATACTATTACTTTTTAACATATTACCGTACTTGTCGATACTTCAAACTTTACATTCTCTCTCTCTCTCTCTCTCTCTCTCCTACAGTAGGCGGTTGCATTTGGCTTAAAAAAAGATTATTGCCATGCACACAACTGGGAGTAGCGTACCGGTACTGTACATTTTATATTTTAAAACTTAACCGTTTTCATTTCGGAGTAATGATGCCCAGGTCATGGGTTACGTACGGTACCGAGGTCCAGAAGACATGGAAGAGGAATTTCTGTTCTGTCAGCCATTACACACAACCACAACCAGAGAAGATATTTTCAGTACTGTGGACTGAAAGGCTTCAGTGGAATCAGTGTTTTATGTTGTTGTGATTGTGCACCAGCAATGCTGAGAGTACGTCATGGCTTCATTGCTAGAGTTAAAGAAGAAAATCCATTCATGCTGATTATTCACTGTCTCCTTCACTGAGAGAATCTTGCTGCTCCGGGGTTGTCACCTGAGTTACAGAAAGTGATGCAGGAAGTCATCCAGGTAGTCAGTTTCATTAATCTAGGGCTGTGCCCTCCAGGATCATCAGTCGGATGTGTTTTGATTTTGGTTCAGAACATGTACACGTGTTGTACCACTCTGAGGTTAGGTGGCTGTCACGAGGAAGGGTGCTCCAACGGTTGCCTGAAATGCGGAACGAGACTGAGATATTTCTAGCAAAAAAGAATCATTCACTGGCCCCAAAGATTCTCTGATTCAAAGTAGGTGATGCAAATGACTTATCTTGCAGATATCTTTGCTGAGATTAACGCCTTGAACATTTCAATGCAAGGTCACGATCAGACATTAGTTGGGCTGTCAGAGAAGGTAACTTCATTCAAGGGGAAACTAAAGCTGTGGAAGAGTAAAACTGAGACTGGGAAGACTGTGTCGTTCCATCTTTGAGTGAATTTCTGGAAGACGAAAAATTTTCTCTCACCCAGGTCCAAAGCATCATTGTGGAACATATCTCCAGACTAATAGAAGAGTTTTTCACTACATTCCTGAGAATGTAATGAAATATGCCTGGGTAAGAAATCCCTTCAGCATTGAAGCTGAAGACTTACCTGACGAGATTTCGAACATCAGCTGCCTCCAGGAGCAGCTCATCGAGGTTCAGAATGATGAAACACTTCGTTATGATTTCAGGAAACAAAACGAATCACTGAGCTCATTCTGGATCAGAGTTTACAAAGAAAAGAAAATTCTTGGAGGTGAAGCCCTGAAAGCACTCCTTCCCTTTGCTACAACTCATCTGTGTGAGGCAGGATTTTCTGCACTCATAAAGTACAGAAACCGTCTACAACCAGAGCATGACCTAAGATGCAGTCTGTCATCTAAATCACCCCGGTTTGAGAAGCTGATTGAAACTTTACAGTGCCAGGGATCTCACTGATTATAATACTTTATGTCTCAGACAACATCCAAAATAGTGACTCTCTCCTGAATGGTCAGAGTAAATAGGTGTATCATGAACATGAATGAGTCATTTTGATTTTCTGATCTTCGATTTATTTTTTTCCTGCCAAAATGTGTTGATATTTTAGTTCTTAGGAAGTACATATAATAAAAACGAAGTTTATTTATTATGACATCAATAAAATACTGAAATATTACTTTGGTTTTAGTCACATGATATGACACATATGTTTGCTTCAGTTCTGGTGCAGAGTAAATTTACGAGGGTTTGGGTCGCCATATAGACCATCTTATGGATTTTGGGTCGCCAAGAAAAAAGGTTAAGAACCACTGCACTAAGGTTTAATAATATCCATCTCAATCCTGGATCATCCTTGAACATGCTTGGGGTATCATTCACTCGGGACTTATCTTGGAAAGATCATATTGCATCTCTTATAAAATCCACTTCCAAGAGATTAGGTGTGCTAAGCCGACTCCGTACCGTCTTCATCCCTGCACAGTTGTTAATGTTATACACGGGTTTTATTCGCACCTGTGCAGAGTACAACTCTCATGTGTGGGGAGGCTCCCCATATACAGCTTTTCTCAATAGGGTGGAGTCAAAGGCTTTTCATCTCATTAACTCTCCCCATCTTACTGGCTTCCTTCAACCTGTCTCTTCGCCACACTGTTGCCTCTTTATTTCTTTTCTATCGCTACTTCAATGGTCACTGCTCCTCTGAACTGTGTGCTTGCATTCCTCCACCTCTACGACAGGTGCGTAGCACCCGTCTAGCAAAAAATTCTCATCCCTTTTCTGTTCAGCTCTCTAATGCAAGAATTAACCGTTACTCCCAGTCTTTCATTTATGTAACAGGTCAACTCTGGAACTGTCTCCCTCTGTCTGTATTTCCTATTTCCTATGATCTCCAGCCTTTTATACTCAGTGTGTCCAGGCATCTCGAAATGAACGGATCTTGAATTTGGCTCTCTTTTATATATTTTTTTCTTGGAAGGTGTGGTTTCCGGGCTCCTGGCCTTTGGTTCCTTCTTTCTTGCATAAACACACACACACACACACACACACACACACACACACACACACACACACACTTCCACAGTTGTCCAATGGAGACTGCTTTGAATTGCTTGCCTTTCAGGAAAAATAAATCGCTTAAACATCGGCACACAAGGAACATACACATGAATAAAGTGTTCTTAAGCAGCAAAGATAACGTAACAGTAGTCATTCTGGACAAGGGGTCGGTGTGTTCGGTTTTAGTTTTGCCGTTTTTTACGGCCGTATGTGTTTCCTGACGCCAATCCTCTCCAGTTATCCAAGACTGGGACCGGCACTGAGTTTGGCTGCCTTGCCCCCCCCCCCCTGCAATTGCTGAGGGAGGTTTTTTTTTTTTTTTTTTTTTTTCTGACTGCTATTAATGGACCCACTGACTTGACGCAGCACTTAAGCCTAATCACCACTGTAGGCAGCACTCCATGAACTGG
>NC_137021.1:26194046-26234046 GCF_032717465.1 Coenobita brevimanus | reverse complement strand
GAGAATTTTCGCTGAATATTTTGCCATTTAGCCGATTGGAAAGTACCGAATTTAAATTTGCCCAGTGTTTTGTTTCTCACACTTCTACAGGAAAACCACAAAAGCTATAAAACTGTAACTTTACAGAAATATTTCTATCGTATCTCTTATTATCTGAAAGAAATAAGGTGACAGTTATGTATGCAGCTAGTCAATTTTTAGACAAGCGTACAATATGCCAATGTGTTCTTTCACACCTTTGTCTTCAGACCTCGTTGATATTAAACAAGAAGCTCCGTTAGGTTAATTTATGTACAAATTTATATTATAAATGAATTTGAACTACTTTCAAAGATCCCAGATTTGCTTATGATACTAAAATTTCATAATTTTTATGCAATAAATAGTTATGGCTAAACTTCCTTTGTGTGAGTACAGAATATATAAATAGGTACAGACGTCGGAATAACTTCGTTTCCTTTTCCGGGGACTAAGTTGTTTGTAACTGCTCGATGGAGAGGTATCCCCTCCTCCTCCCTTCCTCATAGCCCCACACTCCCACCCAACCCCCCTACTTTTCTCTTCGACCCCATAACCCCACCCGGTACCCTCCGTACTCTCGCTCACAGACGGCTAGGGGTTTCTGTACTTCAAGCACCTCTCTAATTACCTGTAGTCCGAACAACTAATAAAGGAATAGTACAGTATATATCATAAACCAAGTTAGGAAAAGGTTTACTACACTCTGTGTGTGTGTGTGTGTGTGTGTGTGTGTGTGTGTGTGTGTGTGTGTGTGTGTGAGAGAGAGAGAGAGAGAGAGAGAGAGAGAGAGAGAGAGAGAGAGAGAGAGAGAGAAATCTGCTGTTATAAAATGTTGCGGTAGTAGACACCTCTTTTACACACACACACACACACACACACATATACAGAGAGAGAGAGAGAGAGAGAGAGAGAGAGAGAGAGAGCGGTATTACAAGGAAACGTTAGGATCTTAATGACCATGCAGCCCATACCATTGGAGATACTTCTTGTTTGCTCGGGAATGCAAATCCAATTCACATGTATTCTAGTGTAAGATCCTGCCGATGAATCCCTTAAACTTCTCTACTGTAGGGTTAACAACGTCCATGTTGAGTCAGTTCCATGTGGAGCAGATCTTGCACGTGAAAAAATTTTCACTTAATTCTGCTGGTAAATTTTTTCATTTACAGCTTCCAACCATGGTTGTGTGCCGAGTCCGTTAAGAGTAAGCAACTTTCTATGTAATGATTGTGAAACCCATTCGGATTTTAACAACTTTAATGAGCTGACCTCGTAGTCTACGAGTTTCTACTTAAAAAGTCCCACAGCCCTCAGGCGAACCTGATACCTTAAAGCCGACATTGTCTTTTTTAAGCGACCAAAATTCCACAGCATCTCAGGAAGTGGCCGTATTAAGGAGATATAGACTTTGAGATCAGTCTCTACATTCCTAGAGAGAAAGAGAGAGAGAGAGAGAGAGAGAGAGAGAGAGAGAGAGAGAGAGAGAGGAATGGTAAGAACAATCAGGAGAAATACTGATAAAAAAGTGAGTGAGAGAAGAAACTGAATCGGAGAGGAAGAAAACACGCAGGTGAAAAAATGGGACTGTTACAGGAGTGACACAGGGACGGGAGCACACACACACACACACACACACACACACACACACACACACACACACACACACACACACACACACACACACACAAACGCACACTTTCTGAATATTTGTCGACCTATCTGTCTGTGCTTGTCTGTGTACTGACCCCCCCCCCTCGCTCTCTCTCTCTGGATCCTTTGTCTCATCCCCAGTTTCCTTTCCCCTCCTTTCCCTTTATAGCTATCTACTCAGTTCCTACCTTCCTCTCTCTCTCTTTCCTTTCCTTCATCTTTCTCCCCCTCAGTCACTCCCTCTTTACCTCCCTCATCTTTTCTTTCTCCCTCTGTGTTTCACAACTTTGTCTTACTTTTTTCATCTGTCACATGTCTTACTTTTTTTTTTCTCCATTACTCTTTCCGTATTTCTTTGCTTATACTAAATCCATTTCCTTCAATGCTTTCTTTCCCCAATAATAACTGCATGCCCTTTGTTCTCTTTCCTCTCTCCGTCTCTCCCTTTCACCCGAAATCTCTTCTTTCATTCCGCTCTTCCCATTGTCCTTCCGTCTCTCCCTCCCTCTCCCTCTCCTTGTCTTCCCTTTTGAACATCCCCCTCTTCTTTGTTGCCCTAAAAATTAACCTATTTTCTTCCCATCCGTAATCTCTACTTTCTCTCCGCAAAGTTCTCTAATTTCTCTGTTTCTCTCCCTCCCTTTTTACTTGAATGTCATTCGTCCTATTCAGCCTCAATGCTTTCGTCTTATCCTGCTTATCTCTTTCCCAGCAACCTTGCCAGAATAACACACTTTCTTCCTCCTCCCCGTTACCTTGCCTAATTTTCTAATTTTTCTCATTATCGTTCTCAGTATTCCGTTCCGTAGCTGTCTTTCCCACTTATTCCTTTTGTTATCCCTATTTCTATATTTGCTCCCTCCCCATTTGCTCTCAGCTGTCTCCCCTTTTGTCTCTACTTCCCTGTCTCCCGGCCTATGTATTCACATCTCCCTTTTCTCTTTCCATTTCACACTGCTTGTATCTCATTTCACATCTCACTGTCTCTTCTCACTCTGTCTCTTTTCTTAGCTCTCGTTGTTCTCTTTTTGCCTTTCCTCTTCTTATTTTCTCCGTAACTGTCCTCTCATGTCTCATTTTTCCACTCGCTCTCCCTCTCCGTCTGTCGCTCCCTGTCTTTTCTCTCTCTCTCTCTCTCTCTCTTTCTCTCTCTCTCTCTCTCTCACAGTGTAGTAAACTTTTTCCTAACTTGGTTGATGATATATACTGTACTATCCCTTTATTAGTTGTTCGGATTATACGTAATCAGAGAGGTGCTTGAAGTACAGAAACCACTAGCTGTCTGTGAGCGAGAGTATGAAGGGTACCAGGTGAAGTTATGGGGCCGGAGAGAAAAGTTGGGGGGTTGAGTGGGAGTGCGGGACTGCGAGGAAGGAAGGAGGAGGGGATACCTTTCCATCGAGCAGTGTTACAAACACCTTAGTACACGGAAAAGGAAACGAACTTATTCCGACTTCTGTACCTAGATATTATTTTTCTTTACATGTTTTTTTCTTAGATCTTGATGATATACGGTACAGAAAGGTACCCTTGGGCAACCCAAGTACTTGCGCCAAATATAAATGACCCTGACCCATTTTTTAAGGCCATATACTCATTTTTGGCGCAACAATTGCCTATTTGAAACTGAAATATCGTAGAAACTAATTGAGATACAGCTATTTGCTTAAGAATCTTATGATAAAAATGTTTTCTGAGATCTTTGGCTGAATATTTTGCCATTTAGCCTATTGGAAAGTATCAAAATCAAATCTGCTCAGTGGTTTCTTTGTAACACGACTTAGAGAAAAGAACAAAAGCTGTAAAGGTGTAACATTACAGAAGTATAGAAGTGGTCCCGTCCCTGGCAGTCATTTTAGTGCTGACTTATAAACGTAACAGGATATCTAGCCAAAGATGTCACATATCAAATTTGGAGTGAATTGGGAGAAATTGACGATTTTTTGCCCATTTGAAATTGTAGGTCCCACCTACACTGACCCCTTACTGCTAACTGGGGGATGACTCCCCTGATGTAATGAGGCATGTTATAAGATGCAGAATTGAAAGATGCACCATTAGGTTTTAGTTTCATGTCGATATGAGGAATTTGAAACAAGTTATGATGAAAAAAAATTATTTTTTATATTTGTTGGGTCTACAGCCTAGGCCGTGCCCCAGTTTGACCCAGAATTTAATCAGGTGATCACAGGGTCATAGCCCATCAACCCTTGTAATTTTAGTCAAAATCGCACCAGTAGTTTTCACGTAAAGTTGTTAACTGACAGACAGAAAAACAAACAAATAGACAGACAAACCCAGTGAAAACAATATCCGTCCCCGAGCCTTTCCGGGGCAGGGACGGGTAATGAATACGGGTATAGTTAAGAAAAGAGTTAGCCTATTTTTGAGACAACTGTACCCACGCTTCATTTCATATGTTTTGGTATTTTGCACCACAAAATTATATTTAGGAACAAATAAGTGTGCAATTATTTACGCTGTATTCATATGAAGTTATTAGGCGGTGAACTCTTGTTTGCAGATGATACTGAGTTGTTAAGTGAAGATGAAGGGGTGCTGCAAGGCCTGGTGGATGAGTTTGGGGAGAGTGTGTAAGAAACAGAATCTAAAGGTGAATGGGGAAGGGTAAAGTTATGGTCTTCGAGTGAAGTGAAGTCAGTGAGTGTACAGTGAGGTTTGATGAAGAGGACGTGGAAATGTGAGTGTGTTTAAGTTCTTGGCTAGTATGATTAATAAGGATGGAAGTTTAGAGGGTGAAGTGCTTGAAAGGGTACAAGGAAGAAGGTTGCTGGTTCCTTGAAAGCAGTGATAACAAACAGGGAAGTGATCATGGAAGTGAAAAAGTTACTACATGACAGTATTGTGATACCAACTCTAACGTATGGAAGTGAAGCTTGGACCTTCTTGGAGGGACACAAGTCAAGAGTGAGAGCAGAGGAAATGAGTTATATGAGGGGAGCATGTGGACTGTGGAGTCACATGGAGAAACAGAGTGACAAATGAGGATGTGAAGGAGCGTTGTGGTGTGGATGTGATAGGAAGCGTTAGGTGAAACACACTGAGGTGGTTTACCCATGTGGAGAGGACGGAGAGTGAGAGATTGACGAAGAGAGTGTATGTGAGTGAGGTTGAGGGGGGGAGAGGGAGTGGGAGGCCAAGGATGAGATGGAAGGATAGAGTGGGGAGACATATGAGAGAAGGGAGTGTGAGCTGGTACCAGGGCAATGAAATGGCGGAGGACAGGGCGACATGGAGGCGATTTGTTTGTGGCCACCCCCTTACGGGATTAAGGCGTCTGACATTAGATAGAACACAAAAGCAGCTTTTTCATAACTACAGCGACAATCAATATGGTAAATAGTTATGACAAAGCTTTCTTCCTATGGCTACACAAAAAGTAAATAGGTAACTAGTTAAGCTTCGTCATACTGTATAAATGGTGAAGCTTATTGTTTTAATAAGTATTATTTTTTTTTTCTTTGCAGTTTTTTACGGAAAGGTACCATAGGATAACCCAAATACTTGTGCAAAACATGAAATAGCTTGACCTATTTTTGAAGGTCATATGCCCATTTTTCGTGCAGTAATTGCATCTTTGACTTTGAAATATCTCAGAAACCATTTGAGAAACAGCTATTTGTTTGAAAATCCAAGGATAAAAAGTTTGTTGAGAATTTTGGCTAAATATTTTGCCATTTAGCCTAGTGAAAAGTACTTAATTCAAACCTGCTAAGTACTAGCTTTCTTGTACGTTATAGAGAAAACCACTAAAGCTGTAAAGCATTGACTGTGCAGAAATATTGCTGTGTTCCCTCTATCTGAAAGGAATATGGTTAAAGTTAGGCATACAGTTAGCCAATTATTGTCACATACGTCAGTTTACCCACGCATACTCTCTCACCTTTGTCTTCAGATCTTCCTGATGTTACACAAGAATCTACCCTAGGTTAGTCTATTTACATGTTCCAAATATGAATGACCCTGAAGTACTTTCAAAGGTCATATGTTGCCAAAGTTTCATACCTTATACAGTATTCCACAAATAGTTATGATGAGGGTTCCATACTGTATATAGGTAACTAGTCACTATTTTTTGGTACATATTTTCCTAGACCTTGATGATATTATACAGGAAAGTACCGTGAGGTAACCCAAGTACTTGTGCCAAATATCAATGACCTTGACCAATTTTTGAAGAGCATATACACATTTTTGGCGTAAAAATTGCATATTTGAAATTGAAATGTCTCATAACTTGAGGTAAAGCTATTTGGTTGAAAATTGTATGATAAAAAATGGTGCTGAGAATTTTGGCTAAATATTTTGCCATTTAGCTCAGTGGAAATTATGGATTTCAAATCTACTCAGTATTTTCTCTTGAACACGTTTAAGAGAAAACCACAAAAGCTGTAAAGCTGCAACCTCACAGAAATATAGCTCTTTCCCTCTGATTATCTGAAAGAAATATGGTTACAGTTTATCTTACAGTTAGTCGGTTTTTTAAACAAATGTACAATGTACCCATGGCAAAGCTTCCTTATTGTGACTACACAGTAAGTAAACTGGTAACTAGTTATTAATTTATATTATAATTATTACGTCCTCCCTTTTCTCAAATGTCCAAGTTCGTCCTTTGAGGTTCACTAACATACAAAAGCTGCGAGCAATATTATAATTACAAGAAGTATGCCATAACTTATTTACACTTCAGTACAAATTTTACATCTGAGACAGATCATGATGCATGAGGCTGTGGGTATGTGGCTCTGTGGGTGGGTAGTAGGAAAATTGGTCCACGGGTAATAGGTCTATGGAGTGCGTAGGTCTATCGTGGCAATAGGACCACATCAGGAAATAGGCCCATGAGGGATTATGTAACTGAGGAATTTTTCCCAAATAACAACTCAGTCCCAGTGTGTAAAAGTAGGTCCATAAGGGAAATACGTCTACAGGAGAAAATAGGTCCACATAGGGAGTTAGTATTTCCACATGGTGAGAAATCAAGTCCACAGGGGAAAATATTATAATAATTGGTCCTTGGAATATAAGAAATGAAAGGGGATAATAGGTCCATGGTGGAAAACATGATTATGCTAAAAATGTCCATGGGGAAAATAGGTTCATGGTAGAAAACATGACCATGGTGAAAATATCAATGGGAAAAATAGGTTCATGGGAAAAATAGGTCCATGGAGGAAAAAGGTTTATCAAGGATGTTAAGTCCATCTAAATAATTATTTCATGAGGAGTATATATACACAGAAGTAAACAAGAATATGATGCAAAATAGGTTCTTCAGAGAAAACAGGTTCCCTGTTAAAAACAGATCCATAAGGGACAATGGATCCATGAAGGAAACAAAGTCCACAAACAAAAAGAGGTTCACCTGCAAAATAAGTTTGCTGGAAAAATAGGTTCACTAGATAAACTACAGCCATGGGGAAAATAAGTCACTGGGTGAAAATTTGCTAATAAAAAATGGGTCCCTGGGAGAAGTACAGTAGGTGAATCGGTGGATTAAGACTTTGGGTTTGTCACCTGAGACAGGTTATGGTAAGAACTAGGCCATTTGTTTGGCCTAAAAAAGGCAACAATCCCATCACTTATGTACTATGCCTACAAAATCAATATTTGTTGCAGTGTAAGTCCACTGTAGTTTCCCATTAGGTACAGGGTTGCCAAACTGGCAACTTTGCGCTAGATTCGGTGACTTTTGAAGTCGCTTACATACTTTTCTCAGTTGTTTAGCGACTTGACGACATATTAGCTAATTTGGCTATTGCTTGGCAACTTTTTGGGCGATTTCTTTTACCAAACCAAGGTAAGAACATATAGTTAAAGAACATCAGTCAAAAAAGATTTAATATAAATAAAACAGGAAAACGTCATACACAGTGATCTTTCGTGTCGTGGACATACTTGTACCACTGGTCGTGACCATCCTGTAATGTTCCTGTTATAATTCCTGAGTTACACCGCCTTCGTCCAACACTAACACACAGACTGCAACTGGCCTTTCGTGAGGAACGTCATTCTGACTGTAGAGTGTCCTTCATGTGTTTTATTAACCCTGGAACCACATCGTCGGGAGATCCGCACCCGGGCGCGTAGCGTGGTCACATGATTCATACCCATGGTAACGTGGGAGTGCGCTCCGCTCCTCAGTACCTTCAGTGCTTTGTGTGACGTCTTGAAGGGTGGGTGTGCGCTCTCGCTCGGGGCTTGGAATTTTCCATCACTGGGGAAAGTTTGTGATTTTGGGAGAAAGTCACCCGTCGTTGTGGTGAATGTGATACTTTTTACCAGGGTGATATACTCCCTACGTTGTGGTGACCGTACTATTTTGTGAAATCTTACGTGTGTTTCTTTTCAGGTACTGAGTTATTTATTTCAGAAATAACAAAATTATGGCTGGTCGAGGAAGTTGCTCAGTGATGATGAACTTGTGGACATAATGAACAGATCAGGTGCCCTATCATTGCAAGATAGTAGTGATAGTGAAGGTGTTGATGATGTTGAGCCACATATTGATCCTGATAGTGAATTTATTGACAGTCTAGAAATAGACGAACTATACGATAGTGACAATGACGAAGAGTATGTGCCCGTGATTGCAAGTGAAAGTAGTGATGAGTTTGAGGGGGATGATGCTCCTCCAAAGAAAAAAAGAAGAAAGATTTTCACGTCCACACCAATAAAAGTTCCTGCCCCTGCCAGTACCTCTGCTGCTGCCCCTGCCAGTACCTCTGCTGCTGCCCCTGCCAGTACCTCTGCTGCTGCCCCTGCCACTACCTCTGCTGCTGCCCCTGCCAGTACCTCTGCTGCTTCCCCTGCCACTACCTCTGCTGCTGCCCCTGCCACTACCTCTGCTGCTGCCCGTGCCACTACCTCTGCTGCTGCCCCTGCCACTACCTCTGCTGCTGCCCCTGCCAGTGGTGGATGGAGAGGAAAACGCCGCCTGGTGGCTGACGCTCCACCTGTTGTGGACTTCAACAAAACAACAATTTCCACCCAAAGTAATTTCAGGTGGAGCTGTCAGCCCCAGCACGTTGCAACAACGAGGAGGTTGTCAAGGAACATATTAGCAAGATTTACTCCAGGGCCAACTCAGGAGGCAAGGGATAAAATATCGCCTGAGGAGGCAATCAAGCTCTTCATTACTGAATCCATTGTTCAGGAAATCGTCACCTGGACAAACAAACGTATAGAGCTTGTGGCGGCAAGGATGGCAAGTCAAAGTGCCACATACGGTGCTACGGAGCCTAAGGAGATATTAGCACTCCTGGGAGTGCTCATAGTGACAGGGCAGCAGAGGGATAACCATCTCTCCCTCATCGAGATGTGGAGCACTGTATGTGAGTGTCCCCTGTATCGGGCAGCAATGTCCAAGGGGAGGTTTGAGTTCCTCATATCCTGCCTGAGGTTTGACAACCCCGAAACCCGTGTGGATAGGCAGAACCAGGACAAGTTTGCCCCTGTGAGGAAGGTGTGGGACGAGTTTATCGAGAACTGTGGCCGGCTCTATGTCCCACACGATAACCTCACAATGGACGAACAACTGTTGGGGTTTAGAGGGAAGTGCCCCTTCCGGATGTATATCCCCAACAAACCTGCCAAATATGGCATCAAGCTTGTCCTGATCTGTGACTCTGAGACCATGTACATGCTTGGTGCCATACCCTACCTGGGCAAGCAGGGGACAAGGCCACGGGATGGGGTCAACCTCGGGCATTACTTCACCAAGGAACTCACCAGGCCATACCACGGAACAAACAGAAATGTGACCACGGACAACTGGTTCACATCAGTGCCTCTCATCTCCGACCTCCTGAACAACTGTGGAATGACCCTTGTTGGCACAGTTCGAGCCAACAAGGCTGAAATTCCACGGGAGATGAAGGCAAAGGAAACATGACTGCATGGTTCGAGTGCCTTCCTCTTCACCAAGGAGATGACGCTTGTGTCGTACGTGGCACAGACATCCCGCACAAAGAAGAAAATGGTGCTGCTCATGTCATCCCAGCACACCCAGCCTACCATTGCACCAAGTGGCAAGGCAGACATCATAGAATTTTACAATGCCGCAAAAGGAGGGGTCGACACATTCGACCAACTGTGTGCAACGAGTTCATGCTCTAGGAAGACACGACGTTGGCCCCTCTGTGTGTGGTATGGCATCCTCAATGCAGCGAGCATCAATGCCTTCATCATCAGCTGCGAGAACCGTGCAAGGACAGGCATCAGCATACCGAAGAGGAGGTCATTCATGATGGATGTGGGGAGGGCACTCATCACTCCCTGGGCTCAGTCATGCCTGTCATCACCAGTCCTGTCCCGCCAACTTCTCACCTTGATAACAACCGTGTGTGACCTTCCATCACTGGGCAGCGCTGCCGGGTCGCCAGGGACGTCATTGGCTGACACTAAGTCACCCCTGGTACGCTGTTCTGACTGCCCTAGCAAGTCAGACAGGAAGACCCGGCACCGCTGCAACAGGTGTGCCAAACCAAAGTGCCCTCAGCACCTGTACCCCACCTGTGGTGACTGCGTGTAAAAGGTAAGTTCATTTTTCATTGTGTGTCTTCATTTTGTGTCGAAATAAATGATTATCAGCTTTGGAAAAAGTATGAAAAACGAATGAAATGAAAATTGATACAAAAAATATAGCCATTTTTCGCGTGTCTCCCATACAGCTCCCAGTGGCAGTAGAGGGCTGTACCTGACTCAGGCGAGGGTACAACTACCTCAGGACCAGTGTACAAAAGGAGAAGTCGCCAGCTGCAGTACTTTTTTTTTGGCGAATTTTTTTCTAAACTATCTATCTATCTATAGCCCGACGCCCTAATCCCGCAAAGGGTGGCCGCAGACAAAACGCCTCCAAGTCACTCTGTCACCCACCATTTGACTACCCTCCCCCCAGCTCACCCCCCCTCCCTCATATATCTCTCAACTCCATCCCTCCACCTCATCCTCGGTCTACCCCTCCCTCTCCCTCCCTCCACCTCACCTACATACACCCTCTTAGTCAGTCTTTCATTCTCCATTCTCTCCACATGTCCAAACCACCTCAGTGTATTTCTCCTAATCTTCTCAACCACATCCACATCTACCCCACAACGTTCCTTCACTTCTTCATTCGTCAACCTGTCCCTCCACGTCACTCCACATGCTCCTCTCAAGTAACTCATTTCAACTGCTCTCACTCTTGACTTGTTCCCCTCTTGCAAGGTCCATGCCTCGCTTCCATACGTCAGGGTAGGGATCACAATGCCATCATGCAGTGACTTCTTAACTTCCATGCTCACCTCCCTATTTCTCATCACTGCTTTCAGTGTACCAACAACCTTCCTTCCCTGCTGTACCCTTTCACGTACTTCATCCCCCAAAGTTCCATCCTTACTCATCACACTACCCAAGTACTTGAATGCACTCACATTCTCCATATCCTCACCATCCAATCTCACTGCACACTCTGTGACCTCATTCCTCTCAAACACCATAACTTTACTTTTGTTTACATTAACTTTCAGCTTCCTCCTCCTACACACTGTCCCAAATTCATTCACCAAACCTTGCAACTCCCATTCATCTTCACTCAACAATACTGTATCATCAGCAAACAGCAACACCGGAAGCTTCCAAATCTCACCCTCATTCATTAGGGCCAGCCCCACATCCACTGCCCGACCTTGCACCTCCTTTACAACCCCATCCATATAAATATTAAACAGCCATGGAGACATCACACACCCCTGTTTCAGTCCCACATTGAGATCAAAGAACTCACCCAGCTCACCATCCACTCGCACCGTAGCCCTAGCTCCCTCGTACATACTCTTCACAGCACTCAACAATTTCCCCTCCACTCCATATATTCTTAATACCTTCCACATACCTTGCCTATCTATTCTGTCATAAGCTTTCTCCAAGTCCATGAAGGCAGCATACACTTTCCTTCCCTTCTCTAGATACTTACTAAACATCTTAGAACAAATATCTGATCTACACACCCTTTTCCCTTCCTAAATCCCCCTTGTTCTTCTCCAACTAGCTCCTCTGTCATATGCCTAATCCTATCAATGAGTATTCTACCATATATTTTACTAGTCACACTAAGAAGGCAAATACCCCTATGGTTACCACATACTTCTCTCTCCCCTTTTCCTTTGTACAGAGGAACAATTATACCTGATTTCCAGTCCTCTGGAACCCTTCCCTCTTCCCAAGCCAGTCTACACAACTTCCATATCCACTCCACAACAATCTCACCCCCATACCTCAGCATTTCACCACACACTCCATCAATTCCTGGGGCCTTTCCCAACTTAATCTTCTTCATCGCTTCCACTACTTCCGCCCTACTGATCTCTTCCTCCCTCCTCTCATCTCTTCTTCTCCCAGCCATTCCCCAGCCACTTATACTCACACTGCTCTCACTCTCTACATTCAACAAATCCTCAAAGTGCTCCTTCCATCTCCTCAATTTCTCTCTCTTCTCCACCAACAATCTATTATTCCTATCTTTCACTCCCCTATTATTTCCCCTTTCACAGTGCCTTACTTTCTTTACCTCCTTCCAAAACAATTTCTTACTCTCCCTCATTCCTCTCTCACACTCAGATTCCTCCCAAACTCTTCATCCACTTTCTTCTTACTCTCCTTCACCAGTCTCTTAACCTTCCTTCTCCTGCTCACATATACCTCTCTCTTCTCTCTCTCATCTTCTCCCCTACCTCTACTCGCCAACCATTCACCATATGCCTTCTTCTTTTGTTCCACAGCTCGTTTCACCTCATCATTCCACCATGCTGTCCCTTGCACACCCTTGCATCTCCTCCTCACTCCACAAACCGCCTCACACGCTGCGCCTATCTCTTCCGTGAATATCTTACATACATCTTCCACCCCTTCCATCTGCTCTAGCTCATACCTTCCCAATCTTCCTTCCACTATGCTCTTAAAATTTAGTCACTTTTAGTCTAGTTCACCATAAAATCAGTATCAGTATTAAGATAAAGTACAAATTAAGTATACTAGGCATCATTCCAAAGTTAAGAGTTATTTTTTCACTGTATATTTTGTAATAAACCTTAATTGAAAAATAGTATGTTTTTTTGATTTTCCAAAAACGGGTGAAATTCTCCCGGGGTTGTGGTTAGTATGACTCAAAATGAACGTTGGGGTTCCAGGGTTAAGAAAAAAATGAGCATGAATTACAGCTAGCGTTTTCAAGCCGGGTGACTCAGTGACTTTAGATGCAATAAATGGCATACTGGACGAGGAGGAGACGACACTTACAGCTGTTGCAGATATTGCAAGTGTTCCTTGAATGGAAAACAAGGGACATTAAAAAGTACCACAACATTACCAGACATCGGAAAGCAGAGCCGTTTAGTACTCATAGGCAAAGAGGTATGCCATTTGAAAACGTGAGTAATGACACCAGAAAATATTAGAGGTGAATAGCTCTATTCATAGCAGAGCATTGTGCATTACCCCTTGTTAGAGGTGTCCAAAGTGAATCTGAATGGCAGCAAAGGATATAAATTCCGACACTTAAAAGATCTAAGTGTAGTGCTGTGGTTCGTAATTTCATCCTTCCTCACTTCTTCAACAAACTGAGAGTTGATATGGGTAAAAGAAAGAATAGCCTACTGATTGATGAGAATAATAACATTTCTATGACAAAGTTATTAGGCGTAGCGACTGGATATTATTCAGATAAAAAGAAGAAAGTTTTAGCGACATTTTTCAATATTCTTGACCTAAACGTGTGCACAGCTGATGCAGTTCCATAAAACTGTCTTTAAAAAATAACGGACTGGATTTGCAGAACTTTTAGCAGTTGGGACAGACACTGCATCAGTGATGACCGGTGTTAGTAATGGTGTTTATGTGATATAGACGGAAGTCCCACAGCTGTTGCTGATCAAAAGTGTGTGTCATTTACTGACTATTGCTGACTCTTGCTACAAATGATTATCTGCCATGGCACCTCGATTTATTCTTTTATATCAGATAGACTTTCAACTGGTTCTCACATTCGTCCGTGAAACAAACAAGGTACTAGGAGCTTTATGGCTTGGTTAATGAGTTAAAGCCCCCTTGAAGCTATTGCCGTTAAGTCAAAAACAATGGCTGGCAACTGAAATTGCCATTGACAGAATTCTGAATCAGTGGATTGAACTCATTTTGACGTTGCACGGAAAGCAGAATGCTGCCATTTTCCTAAACTCTTTTGTTCAATGATTTATGATAAGAAAAATTATGTGTTTATGGTGTTTCTGATGTTTATTCTTAAAGAAGTTTAGTTTTCAACAGAAAGTTTTATGCAGAGGTGAATGGACCAACAAAATTACTGAATGATTTGCTTCAGCTGATTGGCTCCCTGTGCTCTAAGATCATCATCCCCCCTACCTCCCCCTCAAAATGCGATTCAGTTGACAGTTTCCTGGATCCACACCCTTAACTGAGTTACGAGTTTGAGAGAAAGCAATGAGGGCCTGTAAGTTTTCTGAGGAGGCAGATATTTGTATACATGTCTCCAGTTTGTTATTGAATTCGTAACGTACATATGTAATTCCTTGCTTGATAATGTTCGTGGCTTGCTGTCAGTGTCATCGCTAAGTGCAAATGAATATCCACAACCAGTTAAACCATGGATTATGGACGTGGTGAAGATGTTTGTTGGTGACGAAAATACTGTTATCCACACAGACTTTCAGTGGTGAAAATCTCGCTACACATTGTGAAAACAATTTTCAGACGCAATTCAGCTTTGGGCCTAAGTACCAGATTACAAAGATGAAATTGTCGAAAATCCTAACAGTGTTCTTTCTGACCTACATCTATCAGTACTCTCATTACCACATGCTTGAACGTGTATTTAGACAAATGAACAAAATAAAGTTAAAACTCAGCAACAGATTGAGTGTGAAGAATATGAAAAAACTCTTAGCATTAAAGTATTAACTGAGAGGACAAAAGTGCTGTCATAAGTACAACTTCCCGGATCATTAAGAACTTTGACACACTGGAGGCCATCGAGGAAGATGAACCTGACAGGGATATGATTGCTTAATTTTAATTGCCTTCAAAGTAAGTGCTGATGCTCAATGAAGTAATATTCGTTTAAATTATGGTACGGCGTATTTTCGTCATATCGTTACTCTCATACTTTAACATGCAGCCTACGTGGTTATGTTTTGTGTGTGTGTGTGTGTGTGTGTGTGTGTGTGTGTGTGTGTGTGTGTGTGTGTGTGTGTGTGTGTGTGTAATTTTTATTGTAGTCCTTTTATTTAATAATTCAGCCACTTCAAGCGGCTTTCAGAGAATGATCTAGTGACTTTTAGAGTGCATAAGTTGGCAACTCTGATTTCGTAAATTGTTAATGCAGTGATAAGTTTCATCACTATGAAAGTCGTGTATAATGCTTCATGTATTAGAAAAAAAAAAAAAAAAAGACACTCAGCTACAGAGTACTCTTGCCTTGTATTAGAATGTCTCATTGATTTCCTAATGCCATCCGAAGATGAACTTTTTTGGACACTGGGATGTTGTGATGTTTTATGATTATGCTCAAACCTTACATTATTTGTCACTCAGAGTAGAGCCACCTGAAGTGATAACTATATCGCTTCCTGTAATCCAGTAAACCAATTAAGACGGTGGCTGGTAACCACATTACCAAATAGGGGGATGATATTGAGCCTATCATGGTGCCCATGTTATCTGGGCGGCGAGAACCAATTGCGACGTTCATCCGGGAACCAAACGTCTCTGTTCATTGCAGGGGCGGTTGCTTTTGATGCCACCCGCTCCCAATTTCACCTCCCCCAAAAAACATCAACTGTGGCTTGTTATCTTTGTTAAGGGGCAATATCAACAAACAGGGTGATGGTCAAACACCGTATCTCATATGGAAATTTATCAATAAGTAACAAATAAAGGAATTAATAAATTAATTAATTAACTAACCAACCAGTTCATGAAAAGTTATTACGTGTGCGATTTATTGCATCTCAAGTTTTATTCTGCTGTCTGTATTTATACTTTCATGGCTGATGTATCTTTGTGTAAAAGTAATTATTATCGAAGTGTTTATGATGATATATTTCGAAACTCAACAACAGAATAGTATGCAATCACTAATTCCATATGGCTTCCACCTCACGGCGCAGGTAAAATATGTATTTTCATTACTGCATGATTACGTGAAACTTTACATGAACGAGTAAGGATTTTATTTTAATTCTTAAATGCAACTTTATTTTGTTTAATGCAGTAATTTTCCGGCATAAGAGTAATTCATCTGTAATTAACCATTAAGAAGATCTCTGATTACAGTATGTTCTATATAATAAAGGGTAACAAATACTCAATATTTTGTTCATAGTACACATTTAAGTACTTCATATATTTTCAGCTTTATTGCACATTTGGATGCAGCTTTTTGGCTTTCTTAGAGTACGTATTTAATTAAATACAGGTGCATGATATACTTTCGTTTTTTTTTTTTTTTTTTTCACATTATCGTCCACACTTACCCAGCTATTTGGGCATCAGTATGAGGAGTTTGGTTATGATAAAGGTGTTCCTGCTGATGGTAGTTATAGTGGTGAGTGCCAAGTCAGGATTCTGGCACTGCTTTTCCATTGAATCTGTGCTGAGGTCAATCCCTTGACTGATTTCAAGTTTCACATTTTTGCCCAGGCAAATTTGCATTCGGGAGGGAAACAGTGTTCATCAAGAGTAAGGAATTCCGTATGTTGTATGAACCTCTGTTTACATGCTTACGTTTCTTTGGATATAGCGATCCCCGACGACACTGAAAGACTTCGTAATAAAAAAAAAAAAATGAAAAGAAGCGACTAAAAAATATAAATGAATATGTATCCACAGAGACTGGAAACTAACACAGTTCATGATCTATTAATGGCGTTTAAAGTAACAAAAGAATGAGACGTAATTCATGTTTTTTGATTATGTAACTGGTCTAATTCCTCATATTTCGAATATTTACTACAAGAAAGCAACGCCAAACACTTTAGGTTACTTTATAATCCAGCGCCAGTATTGTATATATATATATATATATATATATATATATATATATATATATATATATATATACAGAGAGAGAGGGGGGGAATTATATATCATAGACAACAATAATTCAGGTAAACTTTTCATTTGAGCCAGAATGTTGGATAAACAAGCAAATGTACCGAGCAAATGTACTGAACACTCATGAGGACAATATCGGATAGGGGACGTGGAGATGAGACTTGTAAATTTAAACTAAACTCCGTGTCGTTTGGGTGGTGCCCGTTAATGTCTTGAACCATAGAAAAAGGTCAGATTTCCTCCTTGTACCTGTTTGTCCGGAACAATAAAAAAAAAAAAAAAAACGACAAAAATGCCATTAGGTGGCAGGCGTGAAGTTTTTTGAAGTTTCCTTTCACGGAATACTTGTAACAGTCTCGCCTCACGTATTATCCACATCTCTCCCATTCCATTCTTTTCCTTTCGTCTCCGCAGTTCATTTTAACTCCCTCTTACTCATCACTTCCCATCCATTCCCTTCTTTCCTTTCTCTTCCAATTCCATCCTTTTTCCAGTCCCCTCCTGTCTTCTGTTCCCTCCCTCCCTTCCTCTCTTTCACTCTTCTTTTCCCCTCCCTCGCTTCCTCTCATTCACTTTCTTCTTTCCTTCCACCCGCTACAACTTTTGCACGCCCTTCTTTCCTTCCTCTCTTCCACTCTCTTCCTCCCTTCTGGTCCCTTATTCTTGTTTTCGTTAGTGTCTTCCTCTTTTCTTTTCCTTCCCTCCCTCCCTCCCTTCATCTCTTCCTTGCCCTTCCTGTTTTCCGCCTTCTTCCTGTTTTCCATTCCCTCCCTCCTTCCTGTCCTCCCTGACCTACCACTTTTCCGCTTCATTGCTCTCCTGTTCTCGTATTCTCTTGAGCTGTTTTTGCCTCCTTCTGTTTCACTCCCTCCATCTTACAGTTCCATCCTCTCTTTCACTCTCTTCCTCTCTTCCTTTCTCTAGTCCTGTCTTAGTTCTTTCCTTTCATTTCCCTTCCTTCCTTTTCTATAGATCCCCGCCTCCGACTCTTTCACCTCCTCGGCCTCTTTTCTTTCCTCCATGTCTCTTATTTTCCCTCAACACGTCTCCTTTATTTCTCACATTCCCCGTGTTTCTCCTCTTTTTTTCTCTACACATTTCCATCCCACTTTATCTTTTACTGTTACATTTTCTTTTTTTTACTTATTTCCTTCCAGTTACTTTCTTCCCAGCGCTTCCACTTTTCTTTTTCATTTTCTCTCAACATACTGTCTTCTGTTTCTCTAAACTATTCGTTCTACTTAACCTCCTCTGCCATACTCCTTTCTGTACAATAATCCTATTTTGTTTCAATCTCTCCCTAGAAAGTTCTTCCACATCCCTCTTCTTTCCTCTTTCTTTTCACCCACCTTCGTTCTCCACCTTACACAAAAGAGCTTCCTCTCTGTCTTGTCATTCTTCACGTACCGCCATCGTCGTCCTCCTTTGCCTCCTACAACCGCCCCAAACTATCCCCCGATACTTTTTCCTTTTGCATAGCTGTTCTCTGGACGGGAAACTTACGGATCTTCGCCGGTGTTCAACACAGAGGGATTTCCATTTTTACTTTGATACCGTTACCCGTTATTATTCACATTAAAGTCAGGTTACATATGAGGTAAAAACATGAATCCTGGAACGTGAATAATGTGTAAACAGTTGAGAAGGGTATTTCACTGGCTCTGATGTTGATAGTTCTCCCACTTTCGTTCCCTCTCATTGTTTCTGGGTCGTAGCTCATGCCGTGTTTATGTGGCAGAAAAAGGTTAGTAGGAATATAGATCATCCTTTTACTGCCATGGCGTCCCTTTACTGTCATGGCGTCTTTTTTCAGTTTATTCTTGTCACTCTTACACGAACATAATTATGCAGTTAGAGAGATCCCTAGTAGTGAAAGGATGAATAATTACGATACGAAATCCCTCCACTTCCAAATGTCTCTCTTATCGGGAATAAAGTTTCGTGGTAGAAAAAATGTGAAGTACAAAATTTGTCCTGGGCCTGAAAAAGGCTAAATATGGGTAGGACAATTATAATTCAGTCTTCATTCATCTGGACGATATTATTCGCCTCAAAGGACCTCTGTGATTGCGGTAATTAAACACCCTCCTTACGAGTACCAATCGCCCATTTTATTCTTGCTACCTCCATCCTGTTTTATACAGATAAATCTAGGCAAAAAACATTCAAATTCGGCAAATTTTACTTTAAAGGAAAAAAAAAAAAAAAAAAAAAAAGGAAGATGGAGCTCTCAGACAGTCCAACACCGGTTGCCAGGATCTAAGTGCCGGACACATGACTTTGGCCTGTGACTTACATCATCAAGTGACTGCTATCAAAACAGAAGTAATTGAATCTTGCCTGACGCTTAACCTTTCCACCAAGTTTCCTTTAAATCTAATCAGACCTGTTTGGACAGACATTCTTCAGTAACCCTGAATTTTAAACTTTCTTGAATAAAATACGTAGACGTGTCCATAATATCACACTGGCTAACCCTTTGAGTATGATGAAAGCCATGTTGTTTCTTTATATCATCATATTAATAAACTCATGATTCGTCCCCACCAAGTGAATAAACTGGACATAAATCTCATTTACCCTTTAAGATATGGCGCCTTTCCATTTTGTATTCATGCAATCGTCATATAATTTTAATCGAGTTCCACTTTCATTCCCGTGGTCTATATACTTTCTTTTTGCTATTTACAAACGGTTATATGTTGCTTCACAGATTATTTTCTATATACAATATTCTTTTTATATTTAAATTAAATAGTGTGGTGATAGAATGAACACAGGTAATCATACTGTACATCCTGGGAGTGAATTAGTGCAGACACTTCTCAGTAGTTAAGTACGTTAACTTTTGGTTATGTAATGTTAATTTCATTCTTAGTTGTTATTAACTTTATCTGAATTACAAGAATCGTAAGGGACTAGAAATATGAAATTGGTTGAGTTGAGCATTAGCCTGGAATCAGTAGTTTCACTCAGGTGGAGATCAGGGTGGTGGCAGGGTGGTGGCTGCAGTCCACCACTCCCTCCACCACTCCATCTTGAAAGGAGAGAAAGGATGTATGATGAGTGCACAAACGCAAGCTTTCACCTCCCAACCTGCAAGGCTGTTGTCAGAGGTAGGTTGTCTTCCTTAACCGTGATTGACGTCATGTTAATGAATATTCGGAAATGTATGGATATTAAGTGAATGAAACAATAGCAACTTACTAGAGATGCAGAACTGGCAGATGGCGTAATCAACTAGGTGAGTCCCCAGTAGAGCTCAAAACTTAGAAGCTTATATGGAGTGTTTTGTTCGAACCTATGAAATACAATCTCTTCTTGGCAATTATAGATCTATATCTATATTTACACACACACACACACACACACACACACACACACACACACATATATATATATATATATATATATATATATATATATATATATATATATATATATATATATATATATATATATATATATATATATATATATGTATTGGTGGTAGGTGGTGGCGACCATTATCCACTCACTCGATAGAGTGCTGCCTACTTCTTCCTTAGCCTTTATCATTCTTTTTCTGTGCCTGCCCTCCTCTCTTCCTATTTCTCCCATCATTACTGTCACTTCTTATTATTTTTCTTTCCTTTTCAGGTAGCTTTACATTGAGTGATAAGCCAAATGGTTTCCTGTAAGCCAAGAAACCATTTACAGCGTTGGGTGGTAACCATATAACCAAACCATACGTGCTCCCTACGTGTCAACGAGTGGGTTGGTGGAAGGTTAGTGCCCCTCCCCGTAAAACAAATAACTCAGAGTCAAATGGCCACCCCTTACGGGATTACGGTGCCTGGCTCTCTCTCTCTCTCTCTCTCTCTCTCTCTCTCTCTCTCTCTCTCTATATATATATATATATATATATATATATATAATATATATATTTATATATATATATATATATATATATATATATATATATATATATATATATATATATATATATATATATATATATAAGGAGCCTCTGTGGTACAGTGGTAGAGTGTGCGTTTCATACATGGATGAACCAGGGTTAGCGCCCTGCCAGGGTAATAAACTTTGGGAGTGTTCACCCGGCCACGTACTGCATTGGCGGACACAAGGGGTGCTGTTGTTGAACCAGTGTCGCATACTGTCAAGTATGCTTGCACCCAATCGGCTCGCGCAGGCCGATTACACTTGGTTCACAGACTACACACACATCCAAAGCCACTCCAACACTACAATTACACTCACAAACACTTTTTACCCTACATACAATCTCTACTATCATAGACACCCTAAGCCACTTGATGGAGATTCATTGGCTGTATCTTCCCAACTTCGGTCGGGATAGGCAGGTCCTGCAGTGGATACTCAAACAGCTAATGATGATGATATATATATATATATATATATTCAAGGTTAGCAGATGGCATTGTCCTAATCTCAGACACAGCAGAAATATTGCATGAAATGTTAAATAACCTAAACAGAGAAAGTCTCAATATATTGCTAAGGACGAACCGGAGAAAAACTAATGTTTAATCCAAGTACACCAAAGAGCGTCATCAGAATTTGCGAAGAAATTGTTGAAGAAGTTGAGGAGTACATTTATTTGGGGCAAAGGCTAAAAGTAACGAAAAAAACATGATAGAGAAATAAAAAGACGCATTACAATTGGATGGATAACATTCAGCAAATATAGACACCATGAAAAGTAGCTTGCCAATCTGTATAAAACGAAAAGTATATAAAAATAGTATAGTTCCAGCTATGACGTACGTTGTGAGACCTGGAAACTGACAAAACCAATGGTAAATCAAATAACCCGTTCTCAAGGAGCAATGGAAAGGTCATTGTTGGGAATATCTTTAAGAGACAGGAGTAGATCAAGTTGGGTGCAAGAGCGGATTAAAGTCATAGACATTATAAAAGTTATAAAAGAACAGAAATGGAGGAGGGCAGGTCATGTAGCACGAATAAGGGATAACCAATGGAGCAAGAGGCTGATTGGACTCCACGAGATTGTGAGCTTAGCAGAAAAAGGCTAGACTGGAGGTGCAGTGACGAGATACAGAAGTTCGCAGGCAACATGTAGCAGAGAATGGCTAACTAATGGAATTTGTGGAGAAGGTTGGGGGAGGCCTTTTTTCAGCAGTGGACTTGCAGTGGCTGATAATGATGATGATGATGTATAGACATTTGCATACAGTGAGATAGAAAGGGAAATCCATAGACATGTAGATAGACAGATTGATAGTCATGGGTTTTAAACTTAGAAAAAACGTGTTGGTAGCACCAGACATTTAAATGCTGTAGTTGTTTTACCTGCGTTTTTACTCATCGTGTGTTCTCCTTGTGTGCCATCAAGATATCTCAGAAAGTTTTTAGCCAACTGTGACTCAAACTTGGCCGAAGCATTAAAGGCATTTCCCAAAAGGGGATCTGCTGTTTTTGAGATCGGTAATTCAAAGGTCGAGACCACGGCAATATCAGGTTATATAAATATAATTCAATTAAAAGGTCAGACTCTAACACGTGTGTATTTGTGTATGAATGATATCCGTTGCAGTTTTGACACTGCTTGAACCAAACTTGCGAAAGGGTTGGGAAATCGCCATGGGCATTACTTATTGTTTGAGAATAACAGGCCAGAGATCAAGGTCATATAATAAGGTAAACTCTTGTCAGTTTTTGTCCGACGTAGATCAAACCTGGCGGGAGGGTTTACGTTGACTCAGGAATTGATGCATCCGATTTTGATAACAGTAAGTCGAAGACCAAGACCCCAAGACAAAGTCAAATGCCAGGTGCTTTAACGAAAGTAAAGTCGTGTCTCTCAGAGAAGTGCGGCGTCTATGGGATGAATTCTTTGAAGGGATTATGAAGGAATGCTGTTTGCAAGAGATTAACCAAAGGATAAAAGAATGAGAAACACTGACAGTAGGTACGGGATGAAGAGGAACTGGTACATGTAATGAATGACAGTGGATGTCGTTCATACTTGTGTATGACAGTTCTCCTAAATGCTGAGTGATACTTCCTGTGTCTGGATCCTTGTTACTACATATACCATAAGAAGAAATGATATCATGATCAGAACTGATGATGTATTTCACAGGAAAATAAGATAGGATCTTGTATCATATATTGCTGGGAAGTCAAATGGCGGCGATAATTTGTATTTCCCTTATCCCTGTTTCTAGATCCAGCCCATTTCATAACTGAAATGGAATATTGGGGTTAGGGTGAATATGCCGAACTGCACAAAAACTGTAAACCATTCCATTACCAGGATGTATTATATTCCCTTGTTTGTACCACTGGAGGATTTTTAAGCAATTTTGGAACAATTCTACAAACTCGAAACATGCGATACGACTATCATTAACCCCTTCGCTAAGTGAAATCTTTTCGAATTTTGATAAAATCATCTCGTGGTAGTAAGAATAACGCAGAAAGAACGTCTTCGTTCTAAAGGAAAAAGATTTACAGGTGATAATGGCAGTTATAAGTGAGAGGCAGGTGAGGTGAGAGGATGTAAGTTTAAACAGTCGGTGAGGAAATGCTTTGCAAAACTTAACACCTGTAGCAGGAGAACGTCAATTCGCGTTTTGTTCATGGTACCAACTTACCATTATATTCTGTCTAGGAGAGATTTTTCAAACTGGATGACATACATATCTATTCAGCACGAGAAAGCCCTCCCAGGTTGAATGAAACATTACCTGGGTAACAAGATCAACTAGTAGAGGACGTCATCATAAGAAAAATATAATGCCTATTATATGTGGCCAGGCTAACCCCTTTACTACGACCACGTTTTTATTTATATTGCTTAGGCAACTATTTGTCAAGTCACGAAGATGTTAAGAGTGAAGTGTAATAAGGGCTACTTAGTAAAAAATTCACTTACATTCAGAAACGTATCCTCCACACTGAATAAAACAATCTTCATACAGCGAGTGTAAAGTATAATATACGTCATCCTAGCAAAGCTATAACTCTCTACGACACAAAGGACCAAGGATTTTTACTTATTTTACTGCATTGTCGTTTACACCTGCAGGTCAGTGATCGTCCAGTGTTCTTCTTCTGCTTCTGGCGGATTTGTTAAAAGGAGGCGTTTGGAAACATAAAAGTGATATCATATAAGGAAGTTTGACATGGAGAATCCAAATCTACCATACCTGACACCTGAGGTGGCGCCATCTATCGATAACTTTAGTAAATGAGTTTAGTTTAATCCTTCAGAGACAAAAGCGGTCTATTCGACTTGTGGAATCTAAATTTGCTGTCAGCGGACACATATGGCAGCGGCATCTGGCAGCAGATTTGGTAAAAGTTCTTTATTTAAGCCCATTGAAAAATGAAAGTAGTCCCACATTAAGTAACTTAGCATGGAGAATCCAAATTTGCTGTCAGCTGTCAATTGTGGTGCCATTTAGCAGCAACTTTAGTAAAAGTTCTTCATTTAAGCCCACCGAGACATAAAAGTGGTCCAATATAAGGTTATTTGACATGGAGAATACAAAGCTGACATCAGCTGACACGTGTGGTGGTGCCATCTAACAGCAACTTTAGTGAAAGGTATCTTTTGTGTTTGGTGCACGTTCTCCGATTTTGATTAAGCTTTCGTAACTAATACAGTTGTTTACGCTGATTCCGAATTTGAATGTATTTTTTTGGAGAAATAATTTTTCAAAAAGTTAGGAAAGGTTATTTAATAATAATAACATTAAATATTATTAATAATAATAAATGATGAAATTAAATTAATAATAACAAATAATGGAATCAGCTTTAAAAACTGTATTAGAGATGAATTTTACATAAGAATTTGAGAAAGTGCACCAAACTCAAAATACCAGAAATAAATAAAACTACGAAATTCAGCAACCGCATTCCCAATCTGATGTGTTTGGTGCAAATTCTCCACTTTATGTAAATTGCTTCATCAATACACATTTTTTTTATCTGATTCCATTATTTGTTATTATTAGGTATTTATTATTATTATTATTATTATTATTATTATTATTAAACCTAATTAGTATCATTAACTAACCTAACCTAACCTAACTTTTATAAAAATTATCTCTTAAAAATATAAGCAAATTTGGAATCAGTTTAAAAAACCGTGTTAGTGGCGAAGTATATATATATATATATATATATATATATATATATATATATATATATATATATATATATATATATATTGTTACATAGCCTATGATTTCATCATCCTTTGTGTAATTCTAACGTACAGTATGCTGCATGTTTGATCACGAGCGTGTTCTACCTCACTCCCCCCGTCCTCCCTTATAGTAGAGTAAGTCGTTCTTTCTGTTGTTCAGAGCAGGATTGTCAACTCTTTGTCCCCTCTGGCTTCATTTGCGCTTCCTTCTTACAAGTTGTATCAAGCTCTGCCAGCCCCTATATAATGAGCTCAGTCTCTACATTAATGGCCACTTAGATCTGCTCCTCATTTTGCTCACATCTCTGTCCTCCCCTGTACAGTTGTTATTATTGTGAGTGCTCAGGAACTCTCCAGCCATCTAACTGCTGTGTAATTTGAGTACGAGTGTTATTACATTTTGCTCTTGTACTGTATAGCATAAGGTGTAAATTTGTAGGCCTAGTGAGGTTTTGTGATTAATGTAAAGTTTGGATGTCAGTCATTATTAATAATAGTTTGTATCTGTAATAATATATCTTGCATTCACTGAGTATTATCCAGCGTATTGTCATTTTATCAGGGCTGACTTAGATAAATTTACTCTTGCTAATTTCGTGTTAATAGAAGCTATTGCCGTTAACCATATATTTAACCTGTTTTTTGCCATTACATTATCCTTATGAGTCCTGAATGTTTTGTTGTTAGTTTGAGCATTAAACTTTAACTTGTAATTTTACCTAACTCTTTTGTTTTGAACCTGGAACTTTACGGGACAGTAATGATTTTTAGTACTCTCACTTTAAGTGTACATTATCTTTCTCTGTTCCGTAACAATATATATATATATATATATATATATATATATATATATATATATATATATATATATATATATATATATAATGGAGCAAGTGCACCAAACACAAAAGATCAAGTAAAAGTTCTTTATTTAGTGGAGAAGTATCTAGAGAAGGGAAAGAAAGTGTATGCTGCCTTCATGGACTTGGAGAAAGCTTATGACAGAATAGATAGGCAAGGTATGTGGAAGGCATTAAGAATATATGGAGTGGATGGGAAATTGTTGAATACTGTGAAGAGTATGTACAAAGGAGCTAGGGCTACGGTGCGAGTGGATGGTGAGCTGAGTGAGTTCTTTGATCTCAATGTGGAACTGAAACAGGGTTGTGTGATATCTCCATGGCTGTTTTATACATACATGGATGGGGTTGTAAAGGAGGTGAAGGGTAGGGCAGTGGATGTGGGGGTGGCTCTAATGAATGACGGTGAGATTTGGAATATTCCGGTGTTGCTGTTTGCTGATGATACTGTATTTTTGAGTGAAGATGAATGGGAGTTGCAAGGTTTGGTGAAAGAAATTGGGACAGTGTGTAGGAAGAGGAAGCTGAAAGTTAATGTAAACAAAAGTAAAGTTATAGTGTTTGAGGGGGATGACGTCACAGAATGTACAGTGAGGTTGGATGGTGAGGATATGGAGAGTGTAAGTGCATCCAGGTACTTGGGTAGTGTAATGAGTAAAGATGGAACTTTGAGGGATGAAGTGCGTGAAAGGGTACAGCCGGGAAGGAAGGTTGTTGGTTTACTGAAAACAGTGACGAGAAATAGGGAGGTGAGTGTGGAAGTTAAGAAGTCACTGCATGATAGTATTGTGATTCCTACCATAACGTGTGGAAGCGAGGCGTGGACCTTGCAAGAGGGGAACAAGTCAAGAGTTAGAGCAGTGGAAATAAGTTACTTGAGAAGATCATGTTGAGTGACATGGAGGGACAGGTTGACGAATGAAGAAGTCAAGGAACGTTGTGGGGGTGGATGTGGATGTGGTTGAGAAGATTAGGAGAAATACACTAAGGTGGTTAGGACATGTGGGGAGAATGGAGAATGAAAAACTGACTAAGAGGGTGTAAGGTGAGGTGGAGGGAGGGAGAGGGAGGGGTAGACCGAGGATGAGGTGGAGGGATGGAGTTGAGATGTATATGAGGGACGGGGGATGAGTTGGGGGGAGGGTAGTCAAATGGTGGGTGACAGAGCGACTTGGGGGCGTTTTGTCTGTGGCCACCCTTTGCGGGATTAGGGCGTCGGGCTATAGATAGATAGATAGAGACATGACATGCAAGTGGTCCTATATAAGGTTGTCCGACGTGGAAAATTCAAATCTGCAATTGCTACTTCACCTCCAGAAACTGGGTAGTGGGGCACTCTGTGATGGCACTTCTAGTGGTAGTGGTATCACTTTTAATTTTAGTTATTTTTTACAGGAAACTCTTTGAAACAAGACCCCTCGTTGCAGGTCCCAGAGCATTTCTACTCTCGTTGCATTCTGTTCCGACTTAGCTTAGAGTAAGTAAGTAAGTCAGTAAGTATTTATTGACCACAATATCCAGTTACACATACAGGATTTCAAACAACAATAAACCTCAACATGATAAACAGCACATCAGATAATAGCAAAGAATTATGGTCCACAAAACAAGCGAAGTATTAAAGGGTTGATCAGTGCATCTATATAGCCTTAATGAAAGAGGGAAATCATTACACTTCTGATTAGTAACGTAACTACAATTTGACCAATCACCTTTTTTACGAAAAAAAATCCCAATGATATATGGTTAGAATAAAAGCATACAAAATGAATTAAATACAATTTAAATAACATAGGTTATGATAAATATTATAGTACACACTAGCCAAAACAGGAAAGGACCTTATACACTATCTCCCCAATAGGAAACTAAGCATCGTCACCAATGATTTGACTCCAGGAAGTAAAGTTATATCTTGTTCGTATGTGCTGAGTCAGTGGACACACCTCCAGTACATGCAACTCTGTTTGCACAGCACCACATGGACAGAGCCGCTCTGCTACCGGGAGACCTCCCCTTCCACGCCGATTCCAACGGCCTGTCTCAATCGCCAGATTGTGACTGATTACCCGCAGCCGACTAAATGCCATTCTGTGTACCTCACTAGTTTTACCACGACATTTATAGATCTAGTGAACTGTTAAGGTAGGGTTCAACACAAATTAACCTTCTAGAAGATGTAGAGTTAGAAATTGATTGCTTTAAAGATTCAATGCCAACTTTAACATCATCAACTGAATTATTAATTAAACTCTTAATGTGTTTACTTGTTCGTGTGTTAGCTGCCATGGTCAGCCTGACGGCGTGCAACCACGGGTCATCGGGCATACCGTTCCTCTCCCCCCACAATCGGTGGGAAAGCTTCCTCTGCCTTGCTAGTACTAAAGATTTCAGTGGCGAGCACCTGAGTTCCACGTAACAAACTGTTCACGCCGTCATACGAGCTCCCAGCAGCTGTTTAATACCCCAGTTATACAATTTTTCCATTGGCCTCAAGTTCCCATTGAACCAAGACTCACAGCCATATAGGATGGTTGACATTAAGACTGCTTCAAACATTTTCTTTTTAACATAAAATGGTATGTCTATATTCTTTTCCAATAATGACACAAATTTCAGAATGTGGCACATTTTTGCTTGTGCGTGGGCGGTAATGGCGGATGACAAGGTCCCGTCGCTTGTGAACAGGCTGCCCAGATACACATACCTGTCACACCACTGCACGAGCATCTCACCAACGCAGAATGGCTCACGATCGCCCACTGACGCATGGATTGCAAAGAACTTGGTCTTAATATTATACACAACCATGCCATTATTTACACAGAACTGATTCAGAAATGTAAGTTTATGTTCCATCCCACGTCGCGTTGTTGAGAGAAGAACAGTATCGTCCATGAGGACAAGGAGATGAAGCCACTGTAAAAAACCATCTGGCCCACAATTGGACTTTATCAACTTAATCATGCAGTTTACAAAAATGATAAACAATAAACAAGATGTTGGGGACCCCTGTCTGACGCCAATCCTGGATGTTACAATGGCTGTCCCAATAATGCTCAAAGTAACCCCGTATATCGCCACCAGCGCCGCTAACATTCGCGATCCGCACCCCAACTCACATAACATGCGAAACAATTTGGTGCGAGGGACCCGGTCGTATGCCATTGAAAAATCGACAAAGCAAACAAATAACTTATGCTTTCTCTTGTGGTCCAAATCAATTAACAGTCTAAGTGCCATAACATGTTCAATGCAGCCCCGGCCCTCCTGACTCCCTGCCTGTTCCCGATATGGAACAAACCACATTATTAACCGAGTTGATAGCACCATGTCATACAGCTTTGCCAAACAATTTATAATATTTATACCACGGTAATTCTTGGGTAATGATCTGTTTCCTTTCTTAAATATCGTGACCATACGGGCCAACTGCCAGGATGTGGGATAAGAGCCAGAGGAAAAGAGTGCATTAAACAACGCAAATATAAAGTGTATCCACCGGTCTGGTAAAAACTTTATAATTCCTGGGCTTATCCCATCGGGCCCACACGCTTTCTCTAGCATTAATCTATGTATTTCTCGCACAACCGCATCAAATTCTATGTCATCATCAAGAACTGGTATGGTTACATTTGTATCAAACTCAGTAGGTACTATAGGTTCAGCATCATGTGGGTTATATACCTCCTCAAAAAAGGCTTTGAAATCCTCATCTGTGGGTTATTTATTACCATCATAATCATCACTATCAACTCTATACTCCCCACGCCAGTCTATAGCTTTCCACATACGCCTGTCATCCATATCATTTAAGAGTCTCTCCCACCTGCTCACTGTGACATCCTATGGCACAGTCACCTGAGCACACCGACTGGCACTAGCACACCTGTACAAAATATCTGCCATTTGGCTCACATTAGTATCAATGTCAGGATCAAACTGAGGAATATCGAATCGAGAAAGTTCCCCAATAAAGTTTTCGATGTGAACATCACAAAACTTTATAGGACGTTTTAACCGAGATTTCTTCTTCTTACAACCTGAATACAAAACTGCATGATTACCAAGCGAACCCGTCCGCACACCAAGACACACCCTGTCCACCACAGGGGGGGAGAGAGCAACTGCTATGGGGGCGTGATCCGATAGAAGATCAAGATCATTATTCACAGTGAAACTTTAATGCAATTTAAAATTTTGGTAGAAGCAATGCACACATCTACTTCACAAATCCATTCATTACTTTTCCTATACGTCAGATTGCTCTTATAATGTTTTTCACCATATTTCAAGTTATTTACCACCACTAAATTTTATTCTACACATACAGTAGTCATAGTATTTGCAGTCTCATTAGGCAAATTAATTTGATCAGGAATCTCGGGGTAGGTGAAATAATCAGATCCAGAGACAAGTAAATTCACTAAAATACTTTGAACACCAGTACCAAAACGTGTGTTCAGGTCTCCCATTAGTAGAACATTACAATTTTCCTCTTTTCCATATATGATTTTCTCTTGTAAATAACTGAAACTGTTAGGATTAAAGTACTGCGAATCTGTTAGGGGCATATACACAAAGCCCAAGAGCATAGTCCTCAATAGGGACAATCTGAGCCAAATTTGGTCTTTCATTTTACAGTCTACACCCATCACAGATGACTGTAAACAATGCTTTACCAGTACCACTGTGCCCCCTCTATGTCCGTCTGACCTCACAGAGTCTCCATAACAAACATAGCCAGGTAGAGCGATACAATCACTAGTTTTCACTTCATTCAACACTATCACATCGTAATTCATTAACAATGCCTGTACACTGGGCTTTTCTAACTTTGTACGAACCCCATTGATGTTCCACGACATGATTGCAACATTTCTCCTTTGTGTTCCACCTAGAAAGGAGCCGGCCGCCAGCTGTTGATGATGACCTCATCGCGACAAAATTTCCTTTCCTTTGTGTCCAGACTGATCGTGCAGCCGACGTTATCTGGTTTAGTCCTCTCTGCCGCCTCAACATCCCGCAGACGCTTCCATTTGTTCCGTACAGAAGGATGTACGTCTTTCTTCACAAACACATGGTCATACGGCGCGCCAGTCTCCTTTAGCCTCCTGGTCTTCCCAAGAATTTTATCCCGCACCTGCTTCGAAGCCAAGGTCACCAGGATGGGCCTCTTACGTACCCCTGGTTCACCTCGTCCCAGACAGGGACTTATGGCAATGAAAGGTTACATACAGCCTTTATTAACCCATTTCTACAGTAGACCTCTAAAATGTGTCAAATTGACTTTTGGTTGCCAAATCATAATTTAAAAGCTTTCTTTAGTTAGAAATGGTTAAACACATTTATTAAATATCTCATAACTGAAGTAAGGCAAAAGACTGAGTTATAGCTTACTCAGAATACACACACACACACACACACACACACACACACACACACACACACACACACACACACACACACACACACACACACACACACACGCACGCACGCACGCACGCACGCACGCACGCGCGCGCGGAAGTCATCGATTGTGATGGAATAATTGAGTAATTTGATGCCTGAAGTAAATATCCAGACTGGACAGACTCTCTTCCTCCACCCTTTCCTCTTACATTCTGTTCAGCACCACATCTCCTCCTCTAAGTCTCACCTTCTTTTCTTAACTGAGACACAGCTGTCTGAGGCAACTGATAGCAAACCCTTCTCTATATCCTTCTAGTTTCTTTATACTCATTTCAAAACCAAAGTCAGCTGTTGTGTATATGTACGGCATGATTTTATCTTGCTCTCATGTTCATGAACTTGATTCTTCTGAATTCTCTACTCTCTGGCTTTGGCTTTCCTGTCATTCTTTGACTAAATAATTATATCTGTGCCATTTACTTATCCCCTAATGCTACTGACTACAAAAAATTCGTCGACTATCTTACTTCTGTGACAGAACACATCCTGTCCGTTTCTCTTTTCTCTGAAATCTCCATTCCAGGAGATTTCAGTGTTCATTACCACCTTTGGCTCTCCTCTCCTTTCAGTGATGCACCTGGTGAACAAGCCTACATCTTTTCTATCCTATATAACCTAGAGCAGCTTGTACAACACTCTACCCGTATCCTTGACCACCTTGGAGAGAGTTTCAACATTCTTGCCTTCTTCTTTACAACTAATTCTTCTGTTTACTCTGTTAATTTTTCTGTTGGGGTCCTCCGATCACAAGCTGCTTACCTTAACCTGTCCTATCGCTCCAGTGTGGCCTGTGGACCCTCCAAAGAAATGTCGGTTGTGGCACTTTGGAGCTGCTGATTGGGAGACGCTCAGGCAGTACTTCATTTGTTTTCCTTGGAATGATTATTGCTTCCATGGACAGGAGCCATCCGAGTGTGCCTTGCACATTACGGAGGTTATTCTTTCGTGCATGGAAGCATACATTCCTTTCTCATGTCCTTTATCTAAAGTAAGAAAGTTTTGGTTTAATCACACTTGTTCTAATGCTGTCTGCAACAAGAAGAGGGCCTATAAAAGGTATTGGAGGAAACCAACCTCTTAATCAGATCTTTTTTATGTTTCTACCTGGAATCATGCTAAGTCTGTTCTTCACTCTGCTAAAAATAATGTCATCCTTGCTAAATGCTCTCAACTCTCCAACCCAAAGTCTTCCCTCTACTTCTGGCACCTTGCCAAAAACCCTTCTAACAACTTTACCTCATCATCTTTCCCTCCTATTTTCTACTCTTATGGCTCTGTAGCTATTTCTTCTGCTGATAAAGCAGATCTCTTCACTCAAACTTTCTCCTCTCCAATTTCACTATAGATCAGTGGTTTCCAACCTGTGGGGCGCACTCCCCTAGGGGGGCACGAAGGGCTGCCTGGGGGGGCGTGAAGGCTTGATAAAGAGGGTAATTATATTTGAAAACTATGAATTATGGTGAAATTCAGTAATTTATAAATATGGAGAAAATATTTGAATATCTGAATATATAAACAATTTCAAAGATTAGGAATCTATGATATTTATTAACATGTGCCAACCATGCCAGTAAAATACAGTATTTGAGTGAGGGGGGCGCAAGGGACGTGTCTTTGAGTGAGGAGGGGCGAGAATTAGAAAAGGTTGGAAACCACTGCTTTAGATGATTCCGGTGCTATTACTCCATCACTTCCCTCTGACTTCCTCATGCCTGACATTACAAATTCTTCAACTGATGCATTTTCTACCATCACTGGCCCCAATACTAACAAGGCATAGGGGCCTGCTGGGGTCCCTCCTGTTGTCCTCAAGAACTGTGCTTCTGTGCTTACACCCTGCCTAGGTTACTGCTTTTGCCTTTGTTTATCAGCTTGTACTTTCCTTCTTGCTGGAAGTTTGCGCTCATTCAGCCTCTCCCAAAGAAGGGTGACCATTCCCAGCCCTCTAACTATTACTCAATTGCTTTAACATTCTGTGTCTCAAAAGTTTTAAGAGTCTATTCTTAACAAAGCTTTTAAATCATTTTTCCTATCACAACCTTCTTTCTGATCATCGGTATGGGTTCCGTCAGGGATGCTCCACTGGCAATCCTTTCACCTACCTTTCAGACTTCTGGTCATCCTCTTTGCGGGACTTTGGTGAAAGCTTTGCCATTGCACTTGGCGTCTCAAAGGCTTTCGATCGAGTCTGGCATAAATCTTTAATTTCCAAACTGCCCCTTTCCGGTTTCTGTCCTTCTGTTTGTGCCTTCATCTATAGATTCCTTTCTAGTCGTTCTATAGCTGCTGTTGTAGACGGCCACCGTTCTTCTTCTAGACCTATCAACAGTGGTGTTTGTCGGGGCTCTTTCCTATCACCATCTCTCTTCCTTTTACTCGTCAATGATCTTCTAAGCTGTACATCTAACCCTATCCACTAATACTCTGATGATTCCACCCTTCACCTTTACAACGTCCATCTCAGCAGTTGCTTCAAAGAACGAGGGATGAGGCTATGGCACAGGTAATGTCTGACTTGGCTGACTGGGGTTAAAGTAATCTTGTTGTTTTTAATACATGAAAGACTTAGTTCTTACACCTATCAACCAGACAAAATTTTCCACAGGAGTACCAACTAATGTTTATTAATATCCAGCTCAAACCTGCATTAGCCATAATAATAGTTGGGGTTTCATTCTCTTGGGATTTACCATGGAAAGATCATATTACATCTCCTGTAGAATCTGCTTGCAAGAGATTAGGTGTACTAAGCCGACTCCATACCTTCTTTACCTCTGCACAGTTGTTGACTTTACACATGAGTTTTATTCACCCCTGTGTAAAGTACAACTCTCATGTTCTGGGAGGGTCACCACATACAGCTCTTCTCAACAAAGTGGAGTGAAAGGCTTTTCGTCTCATTAACTCTCCTCCTCTTACTGGCTCCCTTCAACCTCTGTCTGTTCGCAGCGCTGTTGCATCTTTCTCTCTTTTCTGCCGCTACTTCAATGGTCACTGCTCCTCTGAACTGTCTGCTTGCATCCCTCCACCTCTACGACGGGCGATGAGCACACGTCTAGCAACAAACTCTCATCCCTTCTCTGTCCAGTTCTCTAATGCAAGAGTTAACCATTACTCCCAGAGCTTCATTTATGTAACAGATCACTCTGAAACTCACTCTGTCTGTGTTTCTTACTTCCTTTGATCTCGAGCGTTTGATTGGGATCACTAGTCTTTCAAAAGCAGTGTGTTCATGTATCTCAAAATGATCATATCTTGAATTTAGCACTCTGCCGTATATATATATATATATATATATATATATATATATATATATATATATATATATATATATATATTACCATGGTATTCGAAGCAGTGTGCCACCTGGTACACATGAACACGATTTTCCTCATGGCTCTGGAGGCTTACTACGACTTATCTCTCATTAATATATATTTATGCATTTTGCACGATGATCTCCTTTAATTGGGATCAATACCTTCACTAAGAGGATGCGTTTTGTTGCTTTATGTTGGCTACCTTTGGAGGATAAAATTTGTCTTAGGGATCTGTGTGGATGAAAGAAATTCCAGGAACCTCATTCGTACTATCTGCTGCACAGATGTTTTTTTTTTTTTTCAATTACCTATAGGGCTTAATCAATACAGGAAGGACCTTTTAAGTAAAAAAAAAAAAAAAAGGGGACGAAGTTATAAGTCACGGGTCCCCGAGTGGCACACTCAAACCCTTACGTGTGCTGTATGAGAGTATCCAGTATTTTGTGTGTTCTGCTGCCAAGAATAAAATTCTTCTCTTTTAAATACTTATTCTTAAACGACGAGGAAGATCGTGGTTTCCCAGCGCTCCCTATCCCTTGAAGTTCTTAGCAGCTCCATTTCCTCTGCTTCTGTTACGCCTGTTTCTAAAAGTTTCCCAGCTATTCACATGTTGCTTCTGTGATACTTTGTCTACTTCTTCTCAATTGTTTGACTATGTATTCGCTTAGTATCAGTTCTAATTTTCCACTCCTCTTAATGTGTCCCAACAAACTCCAACTCTGAAGCCCACTGTCCTCCTGCTTGGAAAAGAAAATTCCACACATACCCTCACAAGTCACCACATGAGCCAAAATATCATTCCTATATACGGATACATATTGCTTATATCGGTTTAGGAATGACTGTGACGACATAAGCGGGGATGTTGGTGGGATTTGTGGAAAAGTAGTATAAATTCCACTGAATTTTAGATCTTCCAATGGATCTCACCCCACACCGGAGATGTATCTTGCTTTCTTTCCTTCAGTAGCCCACCACACACACACACACACACACACACACACGCACACACACAAAATTAAGTACTTATGTAAAGCAGTCGTCACAAAACTAGAACATGTAAGACTATAATGCTAGATATAGGTATGGGATTTAGCTATTTATGAGAAAAATGCGAACTTCGAGAAGGTCGCGTCTTTTTCAGGTTAGTTGAATATTTCTGAAGGTATCTAGAATAACTGATGATCATAAATGTTAAAAAAAAAAAATACTATTTAATTGACATTACTTCACCATTTCACTACGGTTTTGTCTGTCATAAGTGAAATGAAATAATTTAGAGGAAGCAATAACATACTAAAACATGAGTTAATCATATTTTCAAATGTTTAACAAGCACTTCTGTTGGCAGAAGAAAAAAAATAAAAAAGACACCTTCATAGTAAATGGGTTAAACAAGTCTAGGACTGAAGGGGTAAGGAAGGCAACGGAACATCAAACTTTAATGGAGTTTGTTTCTCAACTCTTTGTTACGGGAGTTTGTCCCCTAACGCTTTGTTCCCGAAGGGGAATCGAGCAAACACCATTAAATGTCTTTGTACAGGGATGTTTTATATATATATATATATATATATATATATATATATATATATATATATATATATATATATATATATATATATATAGTGTTACGGAACAGAGAAAGATAAACTGTCCCGTAAAGTTCCAGGTTCAAAACAAAAGAGTTAGGTAAAATTACAAGTTAAAGTTTAATGCTCAAACTAACAACAAAACATTCAGGACTCATAAGGATAATGTAATGGCAAAAACAGGTTAAATATATGGTTAACTGCAATAGCCTCTATTAACACGAAATTAGCAAGAATAAATTTATCTAAGTCAACCCTGATAAAATGAGATACCAGATAATACTCAGTGAATGCCAGATAAATAATTACAGATACAAACTATTATAAAAAATGACTGACATAAAGAACCCTACATGAATTACAAAAACTTCACTAGGCCTACAAATTAAACTTATGCTATACAGTACAAGAAAAAATGCAACAACAGTTATACTCAAATTACACAGCTGCTAGATGGTTGGAGACTTCCTGAGAAACTCACAATAATAATAACTGTACAGGGGAGGACAGAGATGTGAACAAAATGAGGAGCAGATCTAAGTGGCCATGATGCAGAGACTGAGCTCATTATATAGGAGCCAGGAGAGCTTGATACAACTTGTAATAAGGACGTGCAAATGAAGCCATGGGGACATAGAGTTGACAATCCCGCTCTGGACAACAGAGAGAACGACTTACTCTACTATAACGGTAGAAGGGGGGGACTGAGGCAGAACACGCTCGTGATCAAACATGCAGCATACTGTGCGTTAAAATTACACAAAGGATGATGAAATCATAGGCTATGTAACACCTCCCCACAAAGAAAAAAGAAATTTACGAAGGAAATTTCTTATTACTCTAAAACAATCTGTATAAGGCATTACAGACCATGCAAAGGTCTTTCCTAATGTTACAAAACATGAGATCTCCCTAGCACGTTCAGTCATAGGTACTTGCCAGTATCCCTTTAACAAATCAAACTTACTTATGTACCTAGCCTTTCCGATCTTGTCTATGCAATCTTCCACACGAGGGAGAGGGTAAGTGTCTGTTTTAGTTATCTGATTAACACATCTGTAGTCGATGCAAAGCCTCTGTGACCCACCTGGCTTAGGGACCAGAGTGACAGGAGAACTCCACTCGCTCTGACAGGGCTCAATCATCTTGTGGTCCAACAGGTAGCCAAGCTCCTTCTGGATGAGAGGAACTTTCACTGGGTTCGCACGGTAAGGAGGCAATTTAATTGGCTTTGCGTCTCCAACATCGACATCATGCATCAACACAGTGGTTCTTCCTGGAGTGGCACGGAACACTTGCGGGTACTCCTGCAGTAATGCCGAAAACTCCTGCCTTTCCTTGGGAGGTAGATGAGAAAGCTTAGTCTGGAGATGATTCATGATATCAGGATTCTTCCCCAAACTATCACTCAGGCTCATACTGCATGGGAGAGCTTCACTTGCAGACTCGGGTGGAACAGCTACAGTGCAGACTGGATTATTTTCGTCCCGCCTGTGATATAACTTTAGCATGTTGATGTGACATAGTTGCTTGCTCTTTCTACGATCTGGTGTGACGATGACATAGCTGACATCACTGAGTTTCTTCTCCACGAAATAAGGGCCACTAAACTTGGCTTGAAGAGGTTGCCCATGAACTGGTAGCAGAATCAAAACCTGATCTCCTGGCTGAAAGTGGCGTAACCTGGACTTCTTGTCATACCAAGTCTTCATCTTCTCCTGAGCAGCTCCTAAATTCTCTCTCGCCAGCTGTAAAGCAGTGGACAGCCGTTCTTTGAACTTCATCACATACTCCAGCAGGTTGACGTCATCTTCCTCCGACAGCCAGCATTCCTTGAGTAACTTAAGGGGTCCTCTTACTTCATGGCCAAACAGTAGTTCAAAAGGTGAGAAGCCCAGTGATTCATTTGGAGATTCTCTTGCAGCAAACACAACGAATGGAAGACCTTTATCCCAGTCTTTCTGATGTTCCAAACAGTATTTCTTGAGCATCGATTTGAGTGTTTGATGATATCTCTCCAACGCTCCTTGGGTCTGGGGATGGTAAGCTGAAGACGTGATCTGGGTGATGCCCAACTCTTTCAGAGACTGCTTGAAAACGTTTGACATGAAATTACTTCCCGGTCTGACTGTACCTCCTTGGGCAGACCAAACTTTGTGAAGAACCCTAGCATTTCCTTAACCACGTTCTTTGCTGAGATGTTTCTAAGTGGAATGGCTTCAGGATAACGAGTAGCCATATCAATCAGGGTCAACACATAAGAAAATCCTGAAGAAGTCTTAGGAAGAGGGCCCACAATATCCACCAACACACGGGTGAAAGGCGCCTCAAAAGGGGGAATGGGAACTAGAGGTGCAACCTTTTCGGTCTGATTACACTTCCCCACAACTTGACAGGTGTGACAAGACTTACAATACCAGGAAACATCCCTGAAGATACCTGGCCAGTAGAAGTGTTTCAAAATGCGCGCCACAGTCTTCCTCACTCCAAGGTGTCCTGCCAAACTGGAATCATGAGCCACTCTAATGATATCCTGCCTACAAACACGAGGGATGACAACTTGATGTACAACCTCCCATTCACAGTCGGCTGATGCTGTTGGGGGTCTCCACTTCCTCATAAGTACTCCTGACTTTACATAATAACAAGTAGAAGCACCAGCTGACTCTTCCTCACTGCAAGCAGAGTTAGCTAGACCTTTCAACTCAGGGTCAGCAACCTGCAACTCAACCAACTCTTGACGAGACAAATTATCAACACTACGGGGTACTGCCTCATCTGGTGAGTGGTCCAAATTAGCAAGAAAAGTGTCAGCTAGGATAACATCATCATCATCATTATCCTCTAAATCACCAGTAACTTTAGACTTAGCCCTAGTGACAGCACATGCAGGGAACACATCAGGGACATCACAATCCTGGGACGCAGCCACTGGCTCACTAGACAACTGAGGAGCTGGACACACTTGACTTCCACCAATATCATTTCCAAGTAAGAAAGTTACACCTGACATTGGGAGTGTCTCAACCAACCCAACCATAACGGAACCATTAACAAAACCAGACTCTAAATTCACTCTGCACAGAGGGACAGACAAGTAATTATTCCCTACACCTTGTAAGATTACAGTTTCATCAGAGGAATTAACATTAGAGCCTAGAACACTGGTCAGCATAAGGGATTGGCAAGCACCTGTATCACGATATATTTGAACTGATTTCCTGTCATCACTGTCCAGAGGACTGACAAAACCATCAGACAGGAAATTAGCACATGAACTCTTGAGAGTGTCACCCACGTTACTGCTCAAAAGAGGAGCTCCATCATGAGAATTTAAGTTACCCCTCAAAGCAGGTTCAGTTAACTCAGTTAAAGAATTCTGGGAACTCTCAAGAGTGGACACTAGACCAATTGACTGAATATTTAAAGACTCCTTTTTGTTCACATCACGCTGTCTCCTGAAACATCTCTCCGTAGTATGACCAAGCTTACTACAATAAGTACATTTAATTTTCTGAAATCTAGAGGTGAAGCTGGTATTTACTTCCTGAGAAACATCATCCTTATTCTCTTTCCTGTTACCTGTACTCTGAGTAGAGGCAACGTACTTACTCTCAGCTTTCCCTTTTTCTTTAGAATATCTCTTGTGAGTGAGAACATATTCATCAGCTAAAACTGCAGCATCAGACAAATTATCTATTCTTTTCTCATCAAGATATAGGCTTACATCTTTACTAATACACCTTTTGAAAT